>NW_010562117.1:0-3851 GCF_000687285.1 Phaethon lepturus | reverse complement strand
ATGCCGAGCAGCTGAAGATGTCTCTAAAGAAACGAGAGAGGAAGTGATATTTATTGTAGCACACCCTGGAACTGCTTACCACCTGCTCCAGCCCAGGTTGATGTCCTATACTGGGACAGTCAAACACCTGTGGCTAGTTTGGTTTTCTGTTTGGCTCACCAACTCTCTAACTGCTCCTACATAATAGTATCAGCATAAAAATACATATTTTTAAGACCGAACCTTTCTATAACTACATGAACTGGAAGAAGGTGGAAGGAAGCATTTTGGAAATAGTCTGTCACACTGATTATTGGTGTTAAGATGCAGAGCTGCTGTGAAGCTGTTGTAGTGTTGGCACAGAATCTGGGCTGAGGGAGGGTAAAATTGCAATGCTGTCATCTGCCTTGCTAACATGTGAGGAAGGAACATTGCTGTGTCTTTGGATAACCTGGAGAATAAATACTGCTCTGCTGCCGTTGAACTGGGGCAGAAACTGCGATTAAGCCCCACCGTTAGTGCATTGTTGGAAGAGCAAAGTGTGCGTGTGTTGTGTGGTGGGAACTAACCCAAAATGCAGAGATGTTGTGGGTGAAAATGTGTTGTTGGCTAGGAGGTTCTGAGCCCCTACATGAATTAGTGTGTCGTGTTTCCCTCTAGTGGACTGCTTATAAATACAATGGAAATCTATTCCTCCAAAAAGCAATTACCTGGAGTTCAAGGAGAAATTAGTTTCTGAGCAAGAGCCTGAGGTTCTGTCTAATACCCCACACATAAGACTGCATATGAACAATGAGGCACTGTATGGTTTTATTAGAACTTGTGGAAAATAGAGCTGGGAGAAAACAGAAGCATGTGAGATCAAAAAACAGAGGCAATGTGTTATCAAACCTAATTGACCATAGTGCTGATTTTTTTTTTATTTGAGTTGTGGTTCACTCTTCCCACAGGAAGACTGGATCAGCTTGGAGACCATTTTCTTATGGGCAGTGAGAGAGGAGAAATCTTTCCAGTTCAAGGCCTACTTACAAGAAAGTAGAGAGGTGTCTGTTTTTCACTTGGCTTCCCATATGCGAGGACAGGAGTAGGTGATTCACTGTATCTTTGTTTCAATGGTTCTATTCACTTGTCCTCTGCTCTCTCTGTCACCTCTTCCTTCCAGCTGAAAGAGGATCTGTTGTTATCTAAAAAAGGATTTTCTCCTGAGTTGATCTGCACACATCATCTTTAATAATGTTCACAACTTCTAAAAGGAACACCACTAAATTAAGAGAGCCAGTGATGGTTTTCCAGTAGTGAATAAGTAAACAAATGCATCAAACCTGCATCAGATCAGTTGTTCTATGTGGAAATGTGCAACGGTTAAAGATATTGGTGTCATGTTTTTACAGCATGTTGGTGCTTAATACCAGTAGATCTACCAAACCATGAAGACTAAAGCCAAAGGGAAGAAGCAAAGGCATACTGTCGACAAGGAAACATTTTCTGAGGAGTCAGCAACGAGAAAAAAAGAACTGGTGAAATCTTTGAGACACAAAGAAAGGAGGAATGGGGGAAACAAGGAGAGCAGCAAGCTGATTACAGCCGGAGCCAAGCATCCTTGGAGCAGTAAGGACAGGCATTTGAGAAGACTGGAAAGCAATGAGCGGGAGAGGCAGAGAATGCACAAGCTCAACAATGCGTTCCAGGCTTTACGGGAAGTGATCCCTCATGTGAGAGCTGAGAACAAACTTTCCAAAATAGAGACCCTCACACTGGCCAAAAATTACATTAAATCCTTGACCTCCATTATACTCAATATGTCCAATGGACACTTTCCAGCAGCAGAAGGGATGGGGGGAGCCTGGGTGTCCAAATTGTACCAGCATTATCAACAACACCATGGAGATGATGATCATGAGGAACATCTACAAAAATATTCCACATAGATTCACAGCTTCAGCCCAAACACCTATAGTTAGCTACTACTGTAATTCTTTTTCCTTCTTGCGTGATAATACATGTCAGTACATAAGAGGTTTAAGAGATTATTTTTGCCTCCAGCTATCCTCTGTTTTTTCTTAAAAAGACAAACAGGTAATACTCATGGCTATAGCTTATACGGCACATAAAAATATTACCTTAAATTATGAGATTTTTTCAGAGCTTAACGGATGTGTTTGTGTGATGCATCAGGGTCTGGAAACCTACCCTGTAACACTGTAATTCACTCAAAAGTAAAGAGTTAGTAGCTTCTGAAAATTACCGTTCCTGAAGGGTAGTGAATTGAGCATTTAAGGCCTGTGTCACCTGAGCTCGCTAGAGCTTTTTGAGAATCTTGGCTGTCGCGCTGTTCACCAGCCTTTCAGTGACTCTCTTACCCATCCTGCTACAGAGGAAATGAAAATTGATGACAACATTTGACTAACTTCATGAGTGAAGTGGCACATGTGGGCAATTGGCCACCAAATCTGAATATTTGCATGTTTTGGATCTGCTCTGATAATTTTGAACCTTGCAAAGCATGAAAACTTTTATTAAAGTACTTGTTAATGTAGACATCTGCAACGCTTTCTTAGATTGTAAGCTCTCTGGAGTGAGGATGTTTTCTGGTCTATGTTTCCAGAGCATCCAGCCTCATGGAGTTTTTCTTTAGTGCGTCTCTGGGTGCCATGGTGATACAAATAATAAATAAGGGATGAAGGACTTATTTTTGCCGAAACTATGCTTTAGCATAGTGCTAAGTTAGACAGTGATCTATGCAATTACAAATTATTTTCTAACGAAGCCTGTAATGTGATCAGGATTCTTTCTGGGTTAGTGCTAGATTCTGGTATTATAAATACAATAAATGAAGCAGGAGCTCTTCAAAAAGGAAAATGAGCTTTTCTTTTTTTCCCCCCATCCCGTTGTAAAAAGTGTTGTGTCACTGAGCTCTCACCTACTCTCGTATTCTCACACCTGAAGAACGCGGCGAGGTGCCCGGGGTGTTACCCCGGTGTTACAGCTCTGCCTACCCCCATCCCCGAAGCCCTGTGCTGGCAGGAGGGCTGCAGCTCTGGGGTGGGGTAGCAAAGGCAGAATCTGGCGTCTGGTGCACCAGTAGGGCTGATGATGGTGTGTGGCGTGGGCCTTCTCCCTGCAAAGTAGGGCTGTCTGAGGAGGAACGGGGGCTGAGAAAGGATTTATTGGCTGCATCAGAGAAGGGTTATACTGCACTGCATAGGTCCTAACATGCTCTTTATTTTGCTCCAGGAGAGCCGATAGCGGGACAACTTCATTCGGACTAAAAGGCTACGTTTCCCAGGCAGGCTGGTAAGGGATGTGCTTTTTTCTCCACCACAGTGATCCACAGCTATGATGTAGAACAACGTAATGTTTTATATGCACGGTTGCCTTACTGGAGAAGTTACTTGGATCCTGCCTCAACTTGGGATTTTCTTAGTTTCTGAACTGTTTTCACACTAAAATAGTTGTGATTACCCCTTCTAGTACTCAAGTGTTATGAACATATTACCTCATCTCTTACCACAAACCAAATCTGTAAGTGCTGTATTTTACTTCATTCAACAGCTGCTCCTTATTGGTGAAGCCCTTAATGTATGTATTTACGCGTTGTCTGATTATAGTGGGAGAAATCGGTGACACTAAGGCATTTTCTTTCAGTTCCTCTCCTGGAGGAGGGGAGGGAGGCGGGTGGTGGTTGAACTGACGGGCGATTGCCAACAGCAGACCGCCCGCTACGTGGGAGGGCGTGAGGCGGATGGTGCCCTGGCTCTGGCCGTAATCCCCTGCCAGCCGCCCACCCCCGCTGTCGCTGCCAGGAGCAAAATGCATTCATCAGCTGCAATTGTACGAGTTCGGCTGCGTCGCTGCGCCGGGGGTCCGGGGCA
>NW_010562116.1:0-2849 GCF_000687285.1 Phaethon lepturus | reverse complement strand
TCACTCCTCTCTCCAGCTGCAGTTGCGCAGTATTTCCCCCTCCCCGTTCTTAGCTATGTTATTCCGGAGGTGCTGCCACTGTCACTGATGGGCTCGGCCTCAGCCAGCAGCGGGTCTGTCTTGGAGCCGGCTGGCACTGGCTCTATCGGACATGGGGGAAGCTTCTAGCAGCTTCTCACAGAAACCACGCCTGCAGCACCCACTACCAAAACCTCGCCACGCAAACCCAATACACAGACCACTTTAGCCAATGTTCCTGGTAAGGTTATGGTGAGTACATACACAGCACATTTCAAGCCTCAGGTATGCTTCTTTATACAGCAGAGAAACAGGCTATTTTCTATCCTATTCTCTTAAGGAGTTAGCAAAGCAAACCAGTTGTAGAAAACTAAGGCATTGGTACTGTCTGAAAACATCTGAAAATGCTTAACTGTTGAATTGTATGTTTTTCTTAATTGGCTTACACTTCTGGTTTTTATAGTTTCACCAGTAAATCTGCTCTCTTCTGATGTATACCTATAGGTATTTTAACAAAATAACTACCTTGCATTACAAAAATTTTTAGATTGAATTCAGTTTCATAGTTCTGTCAGCTTTTCCAGAAGCAAGAAAAAAGCTGCTTCTGGCTCAAAGGTGGTTCTGTTTTAAGCACATACCCGCTCCAGTGAAAGCAGCCACCAATTTGGGGAATATTGATAGGAATTCCTCAGTGGTTTTAGTTCCTATATTTCTGCTTCAGATTCTCCATAGCACTTGTGGTTTAATACATGTGCAGTTGGCATATCTGGGTTGTGTCACACATATGTGTATAGAGAACTTGCACAAATGTACTAAATGTGTTGTGCCTGGCATGTATTGGAGGTACTGTATGAGCCACCAACACAGCAAGCATGCAGGAGATCCAACCTACCCAAGAAGAGCTTGGCTTATTGAATGTGTTTGCCATTTGATGTGCACACGCACAATATGTCCAACATCTTGAGAAGGCACCAAGTTTTGTCTGTGCTTTGTGCTATTTATGTATTGGACATGCTGTGAATTAATTGCATCTTGTAAATCTCCTGCCCTGCTTCTAAGTAAGTGATAGGGTATGCAGACATTCCAGACAAGCCTTCAGAATCTTTATCAACCTACCCAAGAAGAGCTTGGCTTATTGAATGTGTTTGCCATTTGATGTGCACACGCACAATATGTCCAACATCTTGAGAAGGCACCAAGTTTTGTCTGTGCTTTGTGCTATTTATGTATTGGACATGCTGTGAATTAATTGCATCTTGTAAATCTCCTGCCCTGCTTCTAAGTAAGTATGCAGACATTCCAGACAAGCCTTCAAAATCTTTATATTCCCTTTTCTGGGTGGCAAAAAAAAAGAGGAGCATCTAGGAAAGTCTGTACACTAAGATTGTTTTCACGGCAATTTCTCTTAGTGCAGATAACTACAAAGTTGCAGAAGTACCACAGTTTGCACAATCCCAGCAGCACAGGACTAGTCTACCTACCTGCTTGCCTCTGGTATCCGAACTTCACACTCAGCTATTGATTTTCTTTCCATATGCTGGTCCTCAGTTTAAAAAAAGTGATTAATTAGGGCATTTCTGTCTCAGAACTCATGCTGACAACATTTTAATTTTGATAAGAAAGAGCAACCGATTCAGTCCTGAAGCACAGAAAGAATAAAATTATAGATTCCATTACAGATGCATTGCTTTTCTGTAAAGGAAGGCTTTTTTCCCTAGTTGTTTTTTTTTTTTAATAGTCCCAGCCTAAAGATATTGATATTTGCCAGTACATTTTCTGGTTAATCTGCCATTTGTAGTCAAAGCAGCACCTAACAGTTGCTGAAAAAGAAAAATCCACATGCCATCACAGGTACCATTTTCATAGCAGTTTTCACATGCAAGTGAGTGAAAAGTTGGCTCTATATTTGTCATCACTTTACCTGCTTGTTAAATGTTTAAGACTACATAGTTATGGTCTTTTAATTCTTTTATAATCTTCTTGTGAGCAGCTTTATGATACCATCTTGGTAATCTTACAGTTGCCAGTTGGGAAGCATCTGTAGAGTTAACAGTGAGTTTACTTAGTATAGGAATACTGGCAATAAATCTATTCTCTCTTCTACAATTACAGATGGAAAGCATGAAAAATTTCAGAGCTTTTTATAAAACTAGTTCTTCCTGAAACTTTTAATATTATGAGACGGGGGCAACATACAGCTTTTGTGTCTGCTAAAGCCAAGACTGGTCTTTGAAGGATTGGCCAAAAAGGTGATCAGAACTTCTCTTCCTTTTCTGGCCCTCTAGACCCCTACAACAGCGGAGCCAAAGAGGACAATTGTCTTGAAAGCAAGGCCCTGCCTTGCGCAGCCACAGAGGAGAAAGCCTTGGCACAGGCACAGAGCTTGGCCCACCCCGACTCTCGCCCCTTGTAAGCGGCAAGCCATAGGCAAACACCGGCAGCGCAGGCCTGCAGGCTGCACAGAACGTGCTTGCTCACCAGCTGCCTACAGGAACCTGACCTGGCTCGATCTTGGGGTAACTCTGGGAACGCAGTCTTTGCTTAAAGAGCAGAAGTACGCGTTAGCTGTTATAGAACTGATGAACAAATGGGATTAAAGGTACGACTGAGACAGATTCTCTAAATCCTAAACCTTGATTTCCTTATTCCCCAACTACTTGCAGGAGAACGAAGTAATTGTCAGGACGCCATCACGCGTTCCCTTTCCCAGGGAAGCGCTGCGGTGCGCGCCCGGAGACTCCTGGAAGGCACGAGCGCGCTGACAACTCCCGGCGCTCCCGCGCCCTGGCGTGCTGCTGCTTGAGCGGCGGCGGCTCGAACGCACCTGCCCC
>NW_010562115.1:8248-10892 GCF_000687285.1 Phaethon lepturus | reverse complement strand
ACACCCCACCGCCCTCAAACCACGCGTCGCGAAACCACGCGCCCGACCTGCGCCCTACGGGTGGGCTTCTCAAGGAGCTCAGGGTTGGGACTGCCTGTCCCCAGCAGTGTCAGCAGCCGAAACACGACCCATCTTTCTGCACCCTTCTGCGGGAAATAATACACAAATGGGCAAGGAGGACACATACTGACATAGACCAACAGACAATAAATCGTCGTCTATCTTGTCTAGTTTGAGCCATACACAAATAAAGGCTTTACCCTATTGTTATTGGTGTCTCGTTGCTAGAATAGAAAAAATGTATTTGAGTAAAATGAGCTTTCATACACCAAACACATGGAGCTATTAATACACAAATAAAGTCCAGGTTGGCTCTGCCATACGTGCAAACCACAGATGATTTCAGCAGTGTTTCCCTCTCACATTTCTCACTGATTCATGCATTCAGGCACCTGGGATTGCCAGTTCTGGCCATCCCACGTACCCTTTTAGTAGCATAATCCTCAAGCACCAAAGGGCAGAGGAGGAACCAACTCACAGCTGATGGTGAACTAACCTTTTCCCCTGTGTTTCACCATTCGTGGTGCTGCGTTTGATCACTCCCACACACCTTGGCTGGGTGCAGAGGCACCAGGAGGGCCCGTGGGACCTGTCCCCTGCAGGAGGGCTGATGGTGACCCCTTCGGAGGCACGGGGCAGGCAGAGCGGAGGGGACCCATAGGCTGTTTGTTAAGGCAACCAGCCCCTCAGCCTCCCGCCGGCTCACAGCTGGACCCCAAATGGGACTCCTTTTTTATACTACGAACACCAAGTACACAGTACAAAACTGTAAGTCAACATGGAGATGACTTAAACTAAAGTAAATTTTCAATGTTGGTATTAACTGTCTCCAGCAGTGTCAGCGGCCGAAGCACGACCCACCTCTCTGCACCCTTCTGCAGGAAATACACAAACGGGCCAGTCCCATCACCTCTGGAAAGTGGCTCGATGCCCCCTTGGTCATCCCCAAAGGGGAACCGTTGGGGATGCACTTCCCTGTCCCCTCCACGGGGCACCGAGGAAACACCCCAGTTTAGCCCTGCCCTCTCCCCCCTCACTGCCTTGGTTCAAATAAATACCCAGCAATGCCCTGTTAAGATTTAGGAGGCACCATTCAAAAGCGACCGAGGGCAAGGTGAGAGAGACATTGGAAAGAGGGGCAGGATTCGCTCTGGTACCAGCCAGCGAGAGGAAGGAGGGCTACACCGGGGTATCCCTGATGGTATGAAAGCTACACCCGCAGCCTCTGCTCCTCATCCCTCAGCGCCACGTCCCCTGCTCACCACCCATCTACGTGCTGCCCCGTGTTACTTCTCGCTCTACGGGAGCTACGTCGCGGGGGATGAGCTGGGCGCCGCCGAGGAGCAGTTAAAATTGGAGCATCTCGCCAGACAACTTCAGAAGACACCGGAGGAATAACAAGGCTCCGACAGAGCTCATGCAACAGGTACTCTTTTATTTTCCACTGCTGCATTATGGATCCTTCCAGGAGGGGAACCTATTTGTGTCAAAGCTCCCATCCAAGCTGTTAAGCCCTGCGGGAACGAGAGGGAAAGGAAATCATTACAGCAGCGCAAAATGGCACGTTATAGATGGGACATTGACAATATGTATACACTGCTTTGGCACACAGTACGGTCGTTCTCAAACGCAGGGGCTTGCCTGGCTGATCGTACTTCGGTCTTTTAAATAGTTCAGCTGAGAAATACCACGGCAGTCTGCCTATTGCACAGGCTCATCTCCTGCAAAGAGCTGCATTAGAGTCATATATTTATTAACTATATTGCTGTTGTCAACAACCTGTAGTTAGCAATCCATTCCGGGGAGGAGAGAACTCACTTTCTTCTCATTTAAAAACAAATCAGACCAACTGAAAAAAAAAAATCCTGTCACAGACCTGAAACCAGTGTCTTTACTCCCAAGGGCAATATATACAAGACAGACGATAAATGCTGTAGAAGGAATAGACCATTTGCCTGACAAATTTCAACCTGTAGTGAATTTTTATATCCAATTTGAAAGCCTCGCAAAAACCCCTGTATTTGCAGCAGAAACTGTGACATACCCCAAGCGTAAGGGAGACGGCACACGCCGCCGTACTGCCAGATGCCTTTTCCCTTCCTCTGCTCCATTCACAAACTATTCCGACGACTGGATATAGCACTTCACCGAAGGTCTCCTACTCTCAAAAGGACCGCCGCTCGTGCAGGGTATAGCATGACATATAAGCAGGCACCATAAAAACAGGGCTACTTTGAAATGACTTGAGATTGATCTTGCTATTCCCAAATTCTCAAGTTTCTCATATCCACAGTACATCCAAATTCCTGGGGTCTCCAAACTGTTACACTTGGAGGAACCTTGCAGTAAGTTGCCAAATATAAAACCTTTCAAAAGGTGGCTTTTTTTTTTCCCTTTGCATAGTATAAAAATGCCTAAAGAGCGGCTGCTTGCTTAGCCTGCAGTAAGCTGTACACGTAATCCTACGCAGAGACTGTGCACGGAAGTCTGATGTATTAAGCCTGACATGTGAAGGACAAATATAAATTTGCCAGCCATAATTACTGCTGAGTCATGTGCCACCCAGTTTGGTGACGTTCCTTCG
>NW_010562115.1:1300-8217 GCF_000687285.1 Phaethon lepturus | reverse complement strand
CTTCCGACTCATTGCAACTTTCATGCTCCAAATTTCTGTTCAAATAGGCAAAATGAGTTTCCACGCTCACGACTCCAGAAGTATCTGTTTAGATCAGCTTTCCCTTGATGCTGCAGGGAGCGTACAGATGTTTCCTCCCGGAGCGCGACATAGTCCCTTGGGATGGCGACGTTGGTGGCTGCACAAGTGTGGTGGGATGGGTGCGTCAGGGACCCAGCAATCACACCCCTACCCCGAGCACCTGTGGTGGGGAGGTGCTGCCTGCGTGACCCTGGGGGAATATCTTCTCACCAGCAGCTCCCCAAAAGCCAACTGTAGGGATGCTTGCTCCTGGGATAGTCCTGCCACACTCCCCTCCCTGCCTCTGAGCCCCATCGTGCACCTCTGCTTGCTCAGAATCACTGAGGGGATGAGGTTGGAAGGGACCTCTGGAGGACATCTGATCCACTCCCCCTGCTCAAGCAGGGCCTCCTACAGCCAGTTGCCCGGGACCATGGCCAGACAGCTTCTCAATATCTGCAAGGACGGAGACTCCACAACCTCCCTGTGCAACCTGTGCCAGGAGTTTGCCACCCTCACAGTGAAAAACTGTTTCCTGATATTCAGAGGGAACCTTCTGTGTTTCTGTTTGTGCCCATCGCCTCTGGTCCTGTCACTGGGCACCACTGAGAACAGCCTGGCTCCGTCCTCTTTGCAGCCTCCCCTCAGCTATTTCTATACATTGATGAGATCCCCCTTGAGCCTTCTCTTCTCCAGGTGGACCAGTCCCAGCTCCCTCAGCCTTTCCTCACAGGAGAGATGCTCCAGCCCCTCCATCATCCTTGTGGCTCTTTGCTGGACTCTGTCCAGTATGTCTGTGCCTCTGTTGTACTGGGGAGGCCAGAGCTGGACCCAGCATTCCAGGTGTGGTCTCACCAGTGCTGAGGGGAGGGGAAGGATCACCTCCCTCTGCCTGCTGGCAACATCATCCTAATGCAGCCCAGGGCACCGTTAGCCTTTTTTGTGGCAAGGGTACGTGGCTGGCTCATGGCCAACTTGGTGTCCACCAGGACATCCCAGCTCCACTTCTGCCAAGGTGCTGGGTGGCCCCCAGCAAATACTGGTGCCTCGAGTTGTCCCCAGGTGCAGGACTCTGCATTTGTCCTTGTTGAATTTCATGAGGTTCCACCCATTTCTCCTGCCTGTTGATGTCCCTCTGGATGGCAGCACAAGTCTCTGGTGTATCAGCTACTCCTGCCCGTTTTGTGTCACAAGCAAACTTGCTAAGAGTACGCTCTGCCACATCATCCAGATCATTAATGAATGAACAGGACTGGACCCAGTGTTGACCCCTGGGGTACACTACTAGTCACTGGCCTCCAACTTGACTTTGTGCCACTGATCATCACCTTCTGGGTGCGGCCATTCAGCACGTTTCCAACCCACCTCACTGTCTGCTCATCTGGCCCATGCATCACCAGCTTGCCTACGGGGATCTTATAGGAGACAGCGTCAAAGGCCTTCCTCAGGTTCAGGTAGACAATATCCACTGCTCTCCCCCATCTATCAGACTTGCTTCTCATACAGTACGTCAGCTTCCCATGGGGAAGGCAAAGCAACAGTGGGAGAGAGTCTAAGAAAGTCTAAATTAAAATGATATCAGGGAAATACTGGACTTACTCTAGGGGTATCTCTTGCATGGGAGTTCCTGAGATTTACTATACCTTGACCTCCACATTTTTCACACACGCAGTGCACTCTCGTGTTTACTTTTGGTGTGAGATCATAGGAAGAATGCAGGCTCATGCTAGCATTAAAAGACTTCCTAGGCTCAAAAAGTAAAGCACATGATTTTCCCATGGGAAAAAATATTTTAAACAAATTTTCCTGTCATTAAATATCCCATTTAACTGATTATTTAGTATCATTTTCAATCAAAACATTATATTTGCCAGCAAAGCAAAGAAAAATGAGCTGTTTTGAGAACACAGAGCTAAACAAAACAAACAAGAGAGCCGTTACTTTACAGTAAATTTAAAAAACCATGCATTTTGTTTTCCCAGCAATCGATACACCAATGATAACAAGAGGAAAAGGATACCAATTAAACGTAATTGCCAGCCCCGCTTCCCCCAAAACCCAAAGCAAAAAGCACTCAGTGTCAGCTTGATAAAATATTTGCTCCTTTCCCAGTCAAGTGCTTTATTAAACAGTCGTTAAAGCATCTCAGTTCTTACAAAGGATTTCCAAGTTTGATGTCAGTGAAACGACTTCAAAGTCTCATTAGTTCTCCGGCAGAGGTTTGTTCTCTGCTCAGAGACACTCAGCTTGCTATTTTGTCCTGACCCTCTCCACCGATCCCAGGCTCAGATATTTTTACCACATTCATTTGATCTTTTCCGATATCCAGATGAGAATTGGTATCAGTGTGGCAAAGGCTGACGGCCATCGCCCATCTCTTCTTGCTTGTGTGAATCTATCTTGCTCCTGGCTACGAAGGATGGGGTGCCCTCACGGTCCAGTTACCAAGTCTCAGCTGACAAGTTAGTGAGGTAAAGTTAAAATCAGTTTTTAAACTGCTACAGCACTTTTGCAGGTGAAACATCTGACTTTGCCCCATTACACCAGCATGGTTTCGACTGCTTTGGCCACCTCCCAACTAGCCACACAAGCAAAGAACGCTAGAGTACCCATCAAGGGGTAAACCAGCTTCACTAGCTCAAAATCCATAAATGAAGTGAGGTGCCACCACCACCATGTGTGCCTTGAGAGCCCCAGCCCCTCAGACGTGCTGCAAGCCCTTTCCCATTCCCTCCTTATGGCATGCCAGCTCCAGTTAAAAACCACTTCTTCTTGGAGCAGACAAGGCCAGAATAGGGCTAACCTCAGCACCGTTGAGGGGACTGCCCTTAAACTTATCTTGCTTCTAGACCTTCTTGAGACAGCGAGGAAGAAGAGGCAGAAACCAGTCTCAATGTCTTTTAAAACCATGGGGATTAGAATGGCAAATCCTGATACTTCTGTAACTCATCTTCAATCAACTGAAAGCCAAATTTTCACATAACCTCGCATCATCCTAATATAGTCTGGCTTAAATAAATAAATAACGAGAAGAAAAGCAAAACCAAGTAAAAAACTGAACCTTCCAGCTCGCAGATCCTTTTTGGTGAGGTACGAATGCTCCCATCTAAGATCACAGATAAGTACACGCAGGTGATTAACCACACGCACACGTGCCACCCAGCTTGCCACAGTGGGCCAAAAGGGCAAACCCCTTCTCTCGCTTGTACCTTTGATGGCTCTCAGTGGCACAGGTATTGTCCCAAAGGACAAGATTTAGGGATGGGCCAAAGACCTGAGGACCGAAAACAGACTCATCAGCTTCTCTTCTCTTGCGGGGCAGGGTCTCACTTGGGAGCACAGGCAAATACGAAGGTGCAGAAGTGTTAGGGTGATGTTTGGGGAGCAAAAGGCTAGAGGAGTCCTCCCTTCACCAGTGCAAAATGCGGTTAATTAATACTTCATCCTTCCCCACTGGCATGAGTAACCGAATGCTCTTCAGCTTGCACTTCAAGATCAAGATTTATGTTCATAGCTTCAGATTTATTAGACTGACTCTCCCTCTCCTCCACCCCATCACTTCGATAAACCAAGCCCAGCATTTCATCAGCTACATCACGGTGCTAATCCTCAGCAGATTTCAAACTTGCCCTACTCTTGTACCACCCCATCTAAAAATGTGTGGACGGAAATCCTTTCAAGCAAAAATAGCCCCTTATTTTCATCCTTGCAAAATTTGTAAGCAGGATCTTGTTTAAAAGAGGCAGAAAAACGTAGGACTCCTGTGACGTGCGGAAAACTGCAACATTTTCTTTTTGAATTTCGCATCCTTTTACACCCTCGTTTTCACCCCAGTGTCTGCACTGTTTCCTGGCCTGACTTTGAGAGGCAGAGAAATGACCTCTTCCCTCCGTCGTGCTGTGATGCACAAGACGTCAGCCTTCTGACTGAATTCAAGATAACACCAGCATGAGATGCAGCAGTACGGTGCTGACGGATATAACAAGAAGACCTCACAACTTTTCAAAGTGTTTTCACCCTCAAAGACCAGTTTAACCCTCCCAGAAGCCCCTGTGCTGAACTGTGAAATATAAATGCCTCCGACCACAAATAATACGTAAAGAACAGAAAATACTGAAGAATCTGTCTTGCTGCATCTTAGTGCCACTGAGGTTACTGCTGTTCAGTTAACCGGTCCAGGTTGCTTGTAACACCTACAGATGCCCCACCCGCACATACACACATGCAAGCATTTACAGTCTGCCAGTGCTTCTTCTCTAATGCCTTTTGCCTCACCCATCCGACCCTGAAGTCTTCTGGGCAGCTATCGTTTTGGCACGTGAGTAGCACAACACGCAGACCTCATCTTGGATTCCAGTTGCCCCTGCAATCCAGGCTATCCATCACTCGTGAGGATGAGTGTGCACACCCCCAGGCACACACTCACCGAGGTGGCACGGGGCTGCCCTCCCTCTCAGTCTAGGTGCTGGCCACCACTTGCGGTTGCGTTCCTCCAGTGTGCCTTTTCCTCTCATTTCATCAATGTCTACGATGTTTCTTGGCTGCCAGAGAACTTATAGTCTGCCTAAGCATGAATGTTAATGTCCAAATTTTACTAATTTTACGCTATATGAACAGAGACCTTCCAGCAAGTTCAAAGGAGTCTTCTCCACCTGGGTATTCCGACTCTGACTGACACACTGCTCATATTGCACAGAGGTGAGACTATTCCAACTGTGCCAGAATACACAAAAAAGTAGTAACAGTTTTTATCATCAGGGATCCAGACTCTGACCACTGAGAAAAAAAAAGAATATACTTCAGGAAATGCAGGCAGGGCAACCAGCGCCTTAAAAACAGCGCTGCTATTGTAGGTAAAAGTAAATATTATTTTCCTGATGCTGTGAACCAGTCAACATGAACAAATTTCACAGACACATATTGCAAAAGGGAACAACGTCGGTCCTGCCCATACTTCTCCATCAAACCTTTGGAGACCACATATATCATGATGAATACCAAATTTTGTTATTATCACTTCCCTATCTTAATGATGGCCACGCGGTACCAGAAGAGAAGTGCGCTGCCATAGGATATAGAGCCCCTGACATATTTACTGCAGCATTTTTCACCAGCAATTTCCGCTGCGATGTGTGCTATTGCGTGTTCAGAAAAACTTAGGGAAACTGCAGGATGCAGAACTACAATTACATCTTTCCCAGATGAGACTACTACGTTAATGGATCGGCATCATCCATCACCATAGATCGTAAGTCCTCTGGGGAACGTCACCAGGCCACTCCAATAAATCTGACTGGGAGATTTTGTGTTTGGCTGTTCAGCTCAGTCCTAGGAAGCGGTTTAGCAACACAGTCCACAGCGTGACTACAGCTCAGCTCTCCCGGTGAGGTGACATTGCTCTACAGCCATGAAGCTCTGGATGTAGGAAGTCCTCCACGCCAGCGTGGAAGGTCACATAGGGCTACAGCCTGGAGTTAATTCCTCACACGATCGGTTCTTCAAAGAACCGAATTTCAGTACACAGATCGTAGACCGTGAAGGAAGAAAGCTGACTGCACAGCTTCGTTCCTTTACCACCAACAACAAAGAAAAGGAAATAAAAAATAAAGAAGAACAAAACAGACAAAAAAAACCCTGGCAGCAGACCAGTGCAGCTCTGAAGTAAATTTTTTTGCTGTCAATCTTCTTGATTCTTCAGGCCACCTCAGCAGGCAGAGCAGACTGTCTGCCATGAAAATGTTAAGGTGATGCTCTATTAGGGAAGAACATACTTCTCACAGGCTCTTCCTTTGGGAAAGCCAAACAAATAATCCACAAATAAAAACCTCCATGGCTGTACCATGTCCTACCTTATCCTGGTAATAGGAGAATGGGACCTGAGGCCGTCTCCCCTCCTCTCCCACGCTAATGCAAATACAGGAGCAGTGTAAGAGCAGACTGAGGGGAAGGTCAGCCCCATCGAAGCCCTTTTGGGAGGCAGCTCTGAGCTCTGGCAGTTCCGAGGGCACTTTTGTCTCTCCTGCTTTGTGTATATTCTGTTTCAGGCAATGATATATTTTCCTGACGCACCGTTCATGTAGCTGGAGCTAAGCATTTCCTCGTACAGTACTGGAGGTGGGGATCTGCCACAGCATCGCTCCCAGGCTTAACCATTTCGAGCCCTCTCTTCCCTTAGGCACTGGCTTTCACCACCCACCCAGCCCCACGCTTGCCCCAATGACATGGGTGATGCATGTGGTCCTTCTCCCTCACCCCTGGGTACCCAATGCAAGGGCATCAACACCAATGCCTGTTCCCACCAGGATGGGGCCACTACCGGTGTGCTCCCCAAAACCAGGACAGTCTTAGGGTGCTGCCCATGCCTGTCCAACCTTGCCCATCCCCACGTTCCAGCCCTTAAATTCCTCACCCCTGGGGTGGCCAAGCCCCTCCTGCTGGCTCCATACGGATGCACCAGATTTGGCTAGAGGAGCAGGGATGGAGACCAACGGCTTGAACTCCTGCAGCTCCTGTGGCAATGAGTACCTGATGGTAACCAGAAGGGAGCACAACAGAGCTGAGGAGATTAGCAAAACAAGGAGGAAGTAGTTTTAACTACATAGTAATTTCAGGGAATAAAAACTGCCTATAGCCTGTATAAGTCATGAGAAATGGCACACGCTCGTCTTGCCTCAGGCAAATCCGTATGTTGGTAGACAAGCTCAGCTACAAAAATGATACCCTTTCTTGCAGATAGATAGAAAAGGCAAAAGCACCCAAAAAGTACAAAATAATCAGTATTTTCTTGGCAAGGTGTTAGAGAAAACAAACATGCTCATTTAAGAGCTCGCTGTTGGCAAAGGGGGAGGGCGGATGCC
>NW_010562115.1:378-1225 GCF_000687285.1 Phaethon lepturus | reverse complement strand
GGCCACCCCCTGGGCTCCACCCCTGCCCCTGCTCAGGGGGCCGCGCGGCTGCCGGAAGGGCTGCTGCACCTTTCGGCTCCTCCTGTGTGCAAAATGGGGGTCTGCCCCACACCGCCCCGAGGAGCTCCAGTTGGGCTGTCCTGGCCAGGCAGCCCACCTGCAGGGACGGGCAGTCTGCGAGGTGCCAAAGCAGCGCGTGCCGGGCCGCTGGGCTCCCGGGGGCCGCTGCCGGCCCATCTTCGCCGGGGATGGTGGCTGGGGGAAATCAGAGGAGTCTGCAATACGAACGGCATGGCAGAACAAGCCGCGCTGCAAGCGGGGTTGCAAATGAAGCCCAGAGAGCTAAGCTGGCAACCAAGAGAAACCTCTGGTTTTGCCACGTGTCAGTGGACATGCTCACGAGCCAAACCGTTGGCCAAGCTGGGTAAACAGCTGAAGAACACAAACCAAACCGCGGAGACAGCTGTCCCCTGGCGAGCACAAACCCCTTGCGACCCCAGCTGCATCTCCCCAAAAAGGTGCCGTGATCCCTGGTTCGAGAAGCTGAGCAGACAGCTGCTGGCCACGGCCGCACCAGGAAGGGTGGACACCAGGGTGGGTGTGAGTGACCACAGACCAAGAGCCGAGCTGTCTGCCAAGGTGTGCTCCCCACCGAGAGGGCGTCAGAGCCGCCCGAAACTTGGCATCCACAGGTTTTGCAATGGAGAGGACAGGCCGGGCTGCAACGACCAACCTGCGTTTCCTGGGCTGCCTCGTACAATTGATAGGGCCATCTCCACATGGTGCACCTCCCAGAAAACACTTCATGCAGGTTAACGCCGGTAATCTCAAGGGATGGCAGCCAGCT
>NW_010562115.1:0-361 GCF_000687285.1 Phaethon lepturus | reverse complement strand
CATTGGGCCAGGGGCGCTTCCACAGCCCCCGCCGGCAAAGTCAGCGCCAGCGCCCATGGCTTCATGGAGTACGTGGGCATGGGAACAGGCCCCCGGCACGCACTCATCTTGCCACCCCCAGGTGTCCTCCACATCCAGTGGATATGCTCTGCAGCACGGCACAAAAGCGTAAGAAATCAATAGACTCCATTGACTTTTTGTCTGACATTAGCAATTTCATAGCTTAATGCTAGCCAGAGTAAGTAGGAGAGCACACTGCTACCAAAAATTAATTAAAGCGGGAGTCAACCGCCAAAGATCCCCAAGTCACCTAGTAGGATGAATGTCTGATAAACCCTGCCCTGTCCTCACAGCGGTGAAG
>NW_010562114.1:0-329 GCF_000687285.1 Phaethon lepturus | reverse complement strand
GGAAAAAACCCAGCTCCTTTCCCTTCTAAAAACCTGAAGACAAGTGAAGAGAGGCGTTGTAACCCAGTGCAGGAAAACGTTTTTGCATCGGGCATTCGCCACGTCCCTGGTCACGGGAGCAGAAAGAGACCCCGTGGCTGATTTAGAAACCCAGACCCCAGCGCTCTGCAAAGGTAGGACGGTGACAAACGGGAACGATTAAGCACAACGCGCCCTTTGGGAGACTTAACCTCTCATCTGCAGTTGCCTCCTGCCATCAGGCTGCTTCGTTAAGTGGAGGGGCTGGCAGGGAGCACAGCACCGCTCCCGGCAAAGGATGGGCTGGAGAG
>NW_010562113.1:0-697 GCF_000687285.1 Phaethon lepturus | reverse complement strand
AAGAGCGCCCGCGGGGAGAAAGCCCATCCCTAAAGCCTACGCCCGCCAGGATCGGTCCCTTCTCCTCCAAACCCTCAAGTCCCGAGCTGGCTGCTGCGTTTTGGGGTCAGGGCGCCGACGCCTGTCCCTGGGAAACCAACGGAGCGACCGGTAAGGCGAGGAAATTCCTTGGTTTTTCCTCTTTTCTCCTGCCACTAAATCACTCCGTCGAGGCTTCGGCAGATTTTCCGCACAGCTCACCCTCGCCTTTCGAGGCCCAGAAACCTTCAGGCAAAACCCCAAAGGATAATGATTTCAGTTGCACCCTTCCATAAAAACCATTTATTCCTATTTTTCTAATTTAAAGCTTTGGCCGGCGTGGGATGGGGATGCATTTTTAAAATGCATTTACGAATTTTGTTTGGGAAAACCCGCAATTTTCTTGAAAAGCAGCAATAATGCGTCCCTCCTCTTCACACACGCTGCGCCCAGGCGTAGGCAAGACTTTCCCCGCTGCGTTCGGGAAAGGTTAACTGCAGCGTTGAAACGACCGTAGCCAGAAATAGTGGAGTTCCCTCACCTGCCCGAAAGGATGCTGGCTACACCTAATTTTCAGGCAAACAGGATTAAGCCTTAAAAATCTGCCGCTCGTGCCCCGAGACGCCTTGCCGGCATCTGGCATCGCATCGTCGGCACCGCGGTTAATATTGAGGCCGGG
>NW_010562112.1:0-5590 GCF_000687285.1 Phaethon lepturus | reverse complement strand
GGCTGCGGTCAGTGTGGCAGCAAGACGAGCTCCTGAGTAACGGAAGGAAGGTTGAAGCTGCCTCATTCCTTTCCTTCTTCCTTTCCTGGCGCAGACTCTTTTCTCATAGAATATTACCCAGAGCTTTGCAGGTACAAAATACACCCGTATCTCTCGAGGAACAGCTCGACACTATCGTAAACTGTTTCCTAGTGCCCAAGCCAAGGCTTCCTGCAGCAAAAACATGCAAAGAGCCACACTGGAGCAGACTGATGGCCTGTCTGCTCCGACACTGTATGTCCAAGAGTGGCTCATGGCAAGTGCTCCCAAGGAAGTAATTTTATGCTCTTAATGTGCTTAACTTTGCAGTCCTGTCCTGTGGGGGCCGGATCCCGGCTGGCCAGCAGCTCTCGGTCTGTGGCAGGAGGTCTGCTGTCCCTTGTTCCCTTCCCTCTCTGGCCTAATGTGACTGCAGATGCTCCTCTTCTCCGTAAGTGCCTAAGCTTCTTTCTGAATCTTACTAAACGGTTTCCTTCAGCTAGATCCCATTACTCCCCAGCCTTCCTCCCAGGAATCCCTTCAGATAACTCGGCATGGCCTTATACTCTCAGCCCTGCTGGGCTCATTGCTCCGCTCATCATGTATTGAATTGAACTTGGTGCGTTGCAAATGTGCGCGTGAGAGTCTGACTGAGTTTAGTCCACTTATCTCACCCTTCTGTGTATTCAGTTCTTGGTGTGCCCTATTTTGCGTGCTCTGAGGTAGGGCCCGGGATATTTTTTATTCCAACATATCATCAACTATAGGTGATGCATCTTGTCTATGTGGAACATGTCTCTCTCCAGACTTGCTGATGGTCTCCAGCTTGTTCGGGCATGGTAAGAGACCCGTAATCTGCCTGTAGGTGCCCATGAAATAACCACCCCTCTGTCCTCAGAGAGAACGTGGGCTTCAAGCCTCCAGCAAAGCCACATTGCCTGGAATGAACCATTACCTGGTTAGGAGGAGTTTTAGGACACAGGGTAGCAGAAGCTGGTCTGATGGACCAGCTTCCTGGTGAAACAGGCTTTGTAAGACCTGCCACCTAAGACCAAGGCAGGGGCAGATGGAGACTTTTTCTGTGAGCAGGACACAGAGGGCACGGGAAGACTGGGGCTGAGGCTCTGAGCATGTGGCTAAGTTAACAGGCTGGTACTCGCCAGCGTTTCATTTCAGCAAGGAGGAGAAGAGTTGACTTCTGAGCGATTTGTTGACAGAAGTTCAAAGCAAACCAGGCCTGCCCTCTGCCTAGCTGGGAGGTGCAGGAGGTCTGATCTGAGACAGCCCGCTGCAGATTTTCTGGCCTTTCACCCCTCAGTGGCCTCCAGAGGTATCTGCAGCACCCTGAATGAGCAGGGGTAGTAGGATCTCACTGGAGGAGCCACAACAGCTCAGCTTCATGAGCACGGGGGATGCCAACCCATCCTGTGTTCAGTGCATCTCCCCTCTTCTGTCCTTCCGTGTGCCCGAGAGCAGCGGGGTCTGGACTCCGCACACACTCGGCTGCTCCCTGCAATGCCCTCACCTGGGTTCACCGTGTCTCTTCCCTATTCCCCCAGGTCCTAAGTCAGTCATGGTTGTTTGTCTCAGGGTGTTATAGACTCAACAGCCCCATATTGCTTTGTGCATGCTCAGCACTGCATCCATCACTCTACACTGCCACCTCACTCACACCTTCTCCTCTGACCTCCCTCTCCATATGTTGTCCTCTGGTCCCTCCCTGGCTTTGCTTGCTTCCCGTGCAGAGCCAAGCTGGGTGATTTCTCCTGTTGGCAGTGAACGTTTGATCCAGTATGACTGAAATGTTCGGTGGCATCTTTGACAAATTATGTCACCCTTGGAGACTGAAGCAATCCAGTGCCAGAGGAATTGTTCTGCTTAACTGCAGAGAGTCGCAAGCTACATTCAAAAGTTCTGTGGGCTGCAAAGCCATTTGCTAGTTAAACTTCCAGGAGGATAAAACTTGAAATAGAAGGGCCTTTGTGTGACCAGGGTGGCCTTTGGTCTCACAAGTGCCCATTGTTCATACAGTGCCGTAGTGCAAGTCCCAAACTGAAGCCAAGTCCTTGACTCAAAACCCCTTTTGGATTCGGTTCTGCTTTCTCCTTCTTAAACGACTCTGTTCCTCCCAGCGAACTGACCTCCCACACACAGCATCCTGCCACCGTCTTCATAAGGGGTGTAGGAGATCCTGACTTGTCAACCCTCGTCCTCTTCTGCTGCCCTGTGGAGACAAATCTCCCCCGCCACCTCGGTGGGACTCTCCTGGATCCCTCTGTTTCTCCTGGCAATCCCATCCCCTCCCTCCCACGGGGAGACCCCCCTCAAACCCTCCCTCTTCTCTGCGCTGCTCGCTCCCTAACCTGTGCTGGTAGGGTCCCTCAGGCTTACAGCACAAACATCTCTAAGGGAGAAACCCCCTCAGATTGCTGCCCTGTCTCCCCCAGGCCTTCTCCTCCTCTTCCACCTCTACACTCGCACTGTCTCTGCCTTCTGGCCCACTTGCTCAGCACAGAGTCCTGTGTCCAGGTTTCTCATGATGGTTTCAAAGCTACGCTGTCTTCATCTTTGTTCTTTCTCCTGGCCTCCACACATTCAGCCGCACCGGCTTAGAAAGCTGGTCCTTCTGAGCTTCTCTCATGTCCCTCCCTGGTTTTCTTCCTGCCTTTCTCATCTCTGCTTCTCTGCCTCTTCCTTACGCCTGCCTCTCCCTTCTGCTGGATGCCCACAGCATCCTGTCCTTCAGCCCTTTCTGTTCCCCTTTCACACATTATCTCTGGGTAATCTCCACCACCCACTAACTCCAGCCGCTATCTCTATGGTGACTCTCAGATCTACTGTGCTGTGCCAGACTTACCTCTTTCCTTCCAAAACAATCAGCCGGCCCGGCTGACATTCCTGGTGGAGGTCTAGCCCGTCAGCCCCATTTCAGCACAGGGAGAGCAGAGCTCATCGCCTCTCACCAAAGCCTTCCCCCATCTCTCCCGAGCAGACAAGACCTCTGTGCTGCCCTGCTCTGCACCGCCTTGAGCTTAGCTTCCTCGTCCCAGCTATGCCCGAGTCCTACCCGTTCTCTCCGTACACTGCTGCCCGATAAAGCCTTTCATATCAATTCCTCCAGCTAAAATACCTGCCTGGGCTCAAGTGCATTGCTGTTTGATTCCTGCTACACTCTTTTCTCTGGCCTGACAGCAGCAGCCGTGTTAACGAATACTCATCGCACTGGTTCTCGGGAAGATTATTTCCCCTTTGCCTTGAATGTGTCACCTCTCCCTGTGCCCCCTTTATGATCTCTCCTTCATCACCAGGAATGGGAGCCATTTGTCTTCACTTGGAAAAGCCTCTACGGCTGCCTGCGGCTTTCCTCCTAGAGTCTAAGTGCCCTCTTGACTCCCGTACTCCTGAGAAGTGAGATGTTGGGCTGTTTTGCAGGCAAACCTCCCCTTCATTCCCAATATTCCTCCCTATCTCACCATCCTATTTCTCCACATGGCTTTGCTGGGTTGCTAACTAAAAACACAACGGGGGAGCATGCCAGCCTGCCAGGGCTGCTCTCCATTGCCCTGGGCACTGCACCTGGCTGAAGACTTCTTAGGACACCAAGTGGCTTTTCTGAGGAGCACGCATACGCTCACAGGAAAATCAGCAATAAATAGCATTATTCATGCCTTCATCTTCATTTCCTTTCAAACAGTTGTAAAATAGGCATTTTAGAATGGTGGAGAAGGCATTGCCCCTCAAAGCCAGAAGATTCAAGACTGACTGGTAGCGTCACTGGGATCCGGAAGTCTTTGATGGAGATGAAATGCATGTTGCCTCTGCAAGCAGCGCGGTGCCTTTTGAAGTAAGCCATTCACTCAGCTTCTGCTCTCTTTTGTCCCCACACCTCTGGACCCCGGTTTCCATCATTGACAAATAACCTGCCACATTTCAATTTAAGAAAAAAAAACATTTTGAAGCTGATTGATTGATAGGCATTTAGGGTGGGGTTTTGAAAGCATGCAGGTAGTCTTCATTGCCCTGCAAACGGAGCCAGGCACCCCTGAAACTCAGGAGAGGAAAATCCCTGGGTTGAGAAAGACTTCGGAGGGTGCAGAGAGCACTGTGGGTCTTGTTGTTCCTCTCTACGTGGTCATTTCCCCTTAGGGATGAACTGAATGGCCAATTCTGTATTCAAGGCTGTGAAGGCAGCTGCACTTTTGCTGAATCTGCTACAGGAAGGAAAAAAAAAATCTGTATATTTCCATTTTCCTTAGAAAATGAAGCCTCTTCCCCAGAAAGCCAAGCTCTCCATTTGCAAAAGCACTAGGGCAAAGTGATGAGAAAATAACCATGATAGCTGCTCACAGCATCCTGCGCTCATCCCTCAGGCCTGACTCTGACGCCTCTGACGGAGGTGCGCAGCGGCTGCAGCGTTATTTTTTAGAAATGACCACTGCTCGGCTCTCCAAACACTTCACTTTCACATGGGGCAGCCCTGGTCAGCCTCCCAAAGCAGCAAGGTCCGTGACGTAGCAATCAACCAGCTCTGAAATCACAGATACCTGAACTGCCCAAGGCCAGGCTGTGAATCTGCGGCAGGGGGAAGTCCAAGAGCTCTTGCACAACGTCCTGCATGGACCCATCTGCTCAAGCTACTTAAAAGCTTGTTGCTTGTCCTGCACACACCTCGAAGGGGTATCTGAAGAGAGGGGCTGTTCCCCCAGACAGGTTCCTCAGCTCTCCTCAGGAGAGGACTATGGGGGTCAGGCAGGGAATGCCTTCCACACAGTTAGGAGCAAAGCATCCTAAGAAGATCAGAGAAAGTATGAGGAGCAAGCACACTTGCCTGCAGCCCAGTGCTGGCTGCCAGCTCTGGCAAGGTCACGCCCAGCTCATGGCAAGCTGGTGCCCATGGCAAGCTGGTGCCTAGGAAGACACGCATGCAATGGAATGACCAAAAGCCATGAAGAAAAGAGAAGTGAACAGCTGAGCTTCATTTGTGCAAGGTTGTAAATGAAAATCACCATGGCAGATGGTCAGTGGATTATTTTCCAGAGGGTTAAGCAAGCTTCAAATCAGGAAGAGATGAGAAACTTTGAAGTGGTGTGCAGGCCATTATCTTGGGGCTTAGGATACATGGACCCCAGTGCCTTTTGAGGTCCTGGCTGTGCAGGGGGGTGGAGGAGCCCTGTCTGAGGATGGCAAAGCCGGGGGGCTACAAGGGTAGACGTCGGGCCAAACACGCAGACTCTGTGCCCTAGGTTGGCAACGTGGGCAGAAGGTGCTCCCCAAGCTTTACATGTCTTCAAAGCCAAGCTTCGGGCTGGGGTGGCCAGTGACCCCCTGGCTGGGGTCAGTCCTGACTTACAGGAGGAGGAGGACATTTCGGTTTTTTGCAGGGGAGCCCTGACACTGCTCTGGCCCTGCGCGGGGCCATGCCTGCCGCCCGCGTTCCGCAGGCTTTTGCTTGCCCTTGCCACCCTCACAGCATCCCTGGGTGCCGTGCTGCGGTGCTGTGCCGGGCTGGACGGAGGGTGCTCTGCCGGCCCCGCTCCGCTCCCTGCCCTGATTTCCTTGTGGAAATCCCAGA
>NW_010562111.1:7890-8156 GCF_000687285.1 Phaethon lepturus | reverse complement strand
GTTCTTGTACATTCCTTTGTCGGTATTATTGCTGTTCTCTGCAATGATTAGTACAGCAGCCCGCAGAAACCAACACTGATCCTTAACATGTACAGCAAAGATGAGAGCATGATGCAAATCAAATAAACTGATATCGTGACCTGCAACTGTTATCATCTCAAGCCTTTTGCCCCACGTTGGGTGCCAAAAAGTACTGTCATGGTTTAGCCCCAGTCGGCAAGTAAGCACCATGCAGCCGCTCGCTCACTCCTCCCTCCCCCCGTGGG
>NW_010562111.1:953-7657 GCF_000687285.1 Phaethon lepturus | reverse complement strand
TTGGCCAGTCTGGGTCAGCTGTCCCGGCTGTGTCCCCTCCCAGCTCCCCGTGCACCCCCAGCCTGCTCGCTGGCAGGCCAGCACAAGAAGCTGGACTGTCCTTGACTGCTCAGCAACAACCCAAAACATCAGCACGTTATCAACAGTTTCTCATCCCAAATCCAAAACATAGCCTCATGCTAGCTTCTGTGAAGAAAACCAGCTCTATCCTGGCTGAAACCAGGACATCTGTTTTCATTACAATACATGCTAGGAGAAATTTCTTTATTAGTTTACATCTCCACTGATATAGGTGTACAAGCACTCCGCATAGTAACATGCATGAATATTCTCAAGGACAGATACAGTGAATGTCACACTCACTAATCTCTGAAGAGGTATGATGCTCTCTTAGAACTAATGCAAAAATGAGTGTGCCTGTCTTTGACTTGACTGTCACAATACTTTTACTTTTTGTTTTCTTATAAAGCTTCCTCATACAAAAATAAATCACAAGTAAAACAGGCTCTTTCTGGTCAAGGTTTCCTCATCCTGCTTAGTTTCTCCACTCTACATTCATAAATATCTTGAGAGCTTTCAAGCATCTGAGGTCATTGTGCTTCACACAATTGTTCTTTTTTGTACTCTGTGAAGGAGATTACATGAGGGTAAACTGGAATTCCTGGATATCATATTTCTCATTATTGAAGGACTATCTCCTTGAATAAAAAAAGCAATAAGGCAATCTGAGGTGACATTGGCAATTGTTCATGTGGTTTACGGCCTTATAGAATTAGATGTGATTTCAAATCAAGAAGTCCTGGAAAATCATACTGTGGTGGGTTGACCTTGGCTGGACATCAGGTGCCACCAAGCCACTCTATCACTCCCCTCCTCAGCAGGACAAGGGGCGAGAAATTAGGATGGAAAAAATAACCAAAAATGTGGGTCAAGATAAAGGCAGTTTAATAAGCAAAAAGCAAAGGCTGTGTGAGGAAGCAAAGGGAAAAAAAAGATTTATTCTCTACTTCCCATGAGCAGGCGACGTCCAGCCACTTCCTGGGAAGTCGGGCTTCAGTATGCGTAGCGGTTGCTCTGGAAGACAAATGTCGAAAAAACAAATCCCCCCCCCCCGTTTCTCAGCTTTTATTGCTGAGCTGACATCATATGGTATGGAATATCCCTTTGGCCAGTTTGCGTCAGTTGTCCTGGGTATGTCCCCGCCCTACTGGTGGTGGTGGGAAATGTTGGAGAGAGAGCCTTGATGCTGTGTGAGCACTGCTCAGCAGTAGTCAAAACACTGATGTGTTATCAACACCTTTCTAGTTCTTTGACTAAGTGACTTCATTAAAATATGCTGCTTTGTTGAAGCTAAAACATCTTGAGGAGACCTACTAGTTAGGTGGGAGGTTTCAACTTTATTTTTTTAGTAAGGCAGTCTTTATCCCATGAGAATACAACCAACTTTGAGTGTAACAGTTCTTCTCCTTGCTGTGCTAACCTGCTCTGAGTCCAAGAGCCCTCATGCTGAACAGATGCCATAACTCCAGGTTCTTTGTGTGCTCTTAACTGCTGTATGGTGCTGACATAGTGACTCTGGGTCAAAGAGCCTAGTGGCTTCCTTCCCCCCCCGCCTTACATGCACCACTTGACTCCAGTGAAAAATGCCACCTTTCGCTTGCCTCTCATAAAAGTACTGAAAAACTGATCAGAAGTTGTACATTTCCATTTTCATATAACTGAAAGGGACAGCACTTGTTTTACTGTGGAACTAAAAACCTGGAAAGTGAGAGGGCTGCTGTGGAAGGGAACACTCCTCCTCTGGCTTTGCTCTCGTACAAAGTCAGCAAACTACAGCCCTCTAAGCTCACTGAAGTGGCTAGGTAAAGCAGTCATTTTTGTTACATATCTTGTGCGGGAGAAGGATGGACTTCACAACTCTATGAGAGTTATATTCCGAAGCCGTTTATTATCTTGTCTGACTCCAATATATATCATAATTTTCGCTTAGTCACTGCGCACACACTCATGATTGGTTACAACTTGTTACACACACTATTGCAATTGGCTATATACAAAATATCACGCGCTGTCCACGCGCCCCTCACACAGTCAGGATTGCTGCTTGCAGGTGTTCCTGTTTTCCTCGCTTCTTCTTAGTTGTTTTCCACAGCTCCTTCTCCTCAAGGCCGAGCCGTGCAGATATCCAGCTGTTTACCAGCTTCTCAGTGCCACAGCTCCTTCTCCTTAAGGTCGACCAGCTCCTTCTCCTAAAGGTCGAGCCATGCAGAGTGATCCCAACAATCCTGTTTTTTTTTTTCCTGCAAAAAAACAGAGGACTTCAGTAACTAGGGCAGTGAGCTTGAAACCTTCTACAAGTACTCAAAAAGAAAAGCATAAGAAGGAACTGACTTACTGGCCTATAAAATAACTTTGAGCTGGGTCTTCCCTAGAATATAGGCTATGGTTCAACAAAATAAAAATATATGGTGTGAGCTAGTCCAATTTATTTCTTTGGATATTGCCAATTCAGTTTCCTGCAACAGAGACAAGATCAGTAGTGCTAAGCAGCAGAAGTGATGCAAAAGATTTGATGTCACAGTCTTGTAGTAATAATTTAAAGCTGGTCAGAGAATAAATTTGATCTCATTCACACTTGCTGAGTCTGTGAAATTGGAAATGTCAGCAGAGATGGTGTTCCTCTGGAGTCTGCAGGAATCCTTTCTGTGTTTCTGCCAGAGTATCCATCTCTGAGCCCATCAAGTGAGTTATGGGGGATCTGGACTGCCAACAGCCAATGAATCTGGAGCATCCCCAGTGTATTACTGACCCTGTAGTCAGCGGTTCCAGCGCTCATGTTTGCAGCTCTGTTAGTTGGATCTGCTGAGTTTCCTGGATGAGGACCACTAGAGTTTCAACATGCCAGGTAGTGAGGCAGATAGCTTTGTCTTCCCTTGTTGGGCTGTCTGTCTGTCAGGGTTTCAGAGGAATTTGGGCTGCCGTTCAGATTTGGTGGGACCAGGCTCTTCAGTATTTGTACAGCAGGCAGTCTCTGCTAATGCTCTGGAACAGGACTCCCAGTCCAAGGTTTGACCTTAAAAAAGAATGGGAGGGGAATCTCTATATGAGCAGACAAACCTAACCACAAACTAATGGGTGCAAGGAGTTAAGAGTTATCTGTGAAATATATTATCAACATTTAAATAAGTAAAGGCTAGTGCTGCTTTCTCAAATCAAGTGATAAACTTTGGAATGATGTTATATATGGGACGAAGCACTCAAGAGTTAGAAGTTAGGAATTGATTAGACAATTTATCTTGTAGCCATCTTGCTGTGTAGTTATTAAAACCAAACACTTGCAGCTATGCATACTAACAGCAGGAGAATTTCCCATCTGTGGTGTAATTACTGTTGTCGGTTTGTTTCAAAGTAAAAAGGTGCTGCTGTTTCACAGTGAATTTGTTCAGGAAGGTTCCTGCATGTCAACTGCTAACCACTGATGTCCTGCCAAAGTTGTAACAGAAAACATTGCCTCTTTACTTGGCAATAAACTTGCCAGGACTGTATGCCTGTAAAGGAAGGAAACAGAAGTAGGGCTGAGAACCTAATTCAAATAATTTGCTAACAAACTTATTTTCCTTCAAGCTAAAATAATCTTTTTTTTTTTACCTCCTGGATTTTCAATAAATGAAAAAAAGCTTCCTTTGACTTAAATGTGCCTCAGTTAATTCCTCTTCTTTGTCTTTGCTTTGTTTAATCCAAGAATCCTAATTTTAAATGGAACCATTTGAATGTTCTGTGCTTTCTTTCTTTTTTCTTTTTTCTTTTTTTTTCAAGCTCTAGTCATTAACTTTAGTGGTAATTTTGTTTCTCTGAAGTGATTTTTAGTAATTTAAAAACTTGCTTAAATACTTGTTAGAGCCTAGAGATTGAAAAATAAGGCCAGTAGGTTTGACTTCTCTGGATTTTGGATAAGAAATGATACAGCTTGCAGACTTAGGCCCTGCCTGTTCTTGCAAATATTCACCCTAAAGTATCAAAGAGCAATATTCACCTTATACACTGTTGAATACAGGATTAGGGCTTTAGTTAAGACTGTAGGTGATGTTGGTGCTTCCACTCCTGCTGTCTTCTCAAGGCTGTCCTCTCCAACAGCAGCTGTTCCATGAATGCTGAGAAACAGGAGAAAGTGGTAAGATTAGAGTGTGGAGTGGTATATGTCCTGTGGGGCAAGGGGAGCTCTCAACTATTAAAACTGTAGTCAGAGACTATGTTTTTTTTCAGAAAAAGAAAAGTAATTTAAGGGGATCTATAATTCTTGGTAGTTTGTGTGGTTACATGTTGGTGTTTTGTGCTCATCTCCTGCTGTCCCTTTCCACAACTGACTGTCACGGTTTCTTACAACAATTGGCGAGGTTGCAATATTACTAAAGAAATGAGACCTGTTGCAGAAATAAACATGAGAGGTCTAACTTGCTGGAAATGTTTGCTTATGGAGTGATATTAATAGCACAGTGTTCTGGCTGTGGAATTTGAAGGAGGTGGGAAATTCTGAATATTGAGTGACATTTTAAGGCCATTGCAATGTTTCCAAGTTCAGTTCTATCCTCTGCTGGAGAGAGTTCAAACCCACAACCGTCATCCTGCCCTAGGTACCAGGATATAGGCTGTTCTGCATGTTCCTGTAGTTTGTTCAAAGATTGGTAGATAAAATGCCTAAGATGTTCTTAGGAGTAAGGACTCTTCCCCTATGGTAAGTATGATGATTACCTGGCTATCACATCAGGCTACCACTTGTTTTCTCTTTCTGGTCAATTGAATCTTTAATCCTTTTTCTGTGCTGCACAACAGCTTAAATAAGATGGAGTGAAGAGCCTTCCAATGCAGAATAGCCAGTAATAGTTGGGGTGTTTACTCGTGGAGATGCAAGCTTGAAACCTCTCAAAGCAAGGGAAGTAGTTGAACCTGGCTTTCCTGCTTCCTTGTGAACACCCTTTGGATAGGATGTAAAAGAGGATGCAAGTACTGAGGTATCTTGTGACAAGAATGGACCTTTCTCTGCTTTGAGGGGAATGAGAAATGTTCTGGGCTGCAGATCTTGATTTGGCAGAGGCACTACCTTACAGACTGCCTGAAGTAAGCTGAAGTGAGATCTAGCTATCTCTAGACAGCCCTGTAATGAACACTTTGCTCTGCTCACAAAAAGCTTTTTATAAGAGCTCTGGCATCTACTAGTCAAGTGGTGTGACACCGAACTTGCAGACTTTAAAGACTTGTATTGGACCTGGCCCAGAGTCTTTAGTATCCCATGCAACATCTAGACCATAGACCCTTGCCCATAAATCAAGGTTCTAGGTACTGAGGAAGAAACTTTTCACCAAGTGCTGTAGCAGGATTTCATAACTATATTTTTGTTTCTTTGCAAAAATATTGCTGTCTCGAGGTACTCTGAATTTTAAAGCAGGGCTTCCTTTGGCAAAATTCTCACTGAATTTAGGAGTCTTGCACTGAGAGATTTTAGTGTCTAGAACACTGAGGAATAGTGTTGCATTTGGTTGTTCTGTAGTATTTGAACCACTGACTAAACATTATTCTTGTAAAAAATTTTTTCTTCCTCTGGTGATTCATAGCCTAGAGATTATTGTTAACATTGGACACATGCCACTTTCATAGATGAACATATTGCAGAAATCTAAAGGAAATCTAAAAACATGTTTGAAAGAACTGGATGACAATTATTAAAAGCTCTTGATGGTATGTAGTGTATCTGTAGCTCATGAGTGGAAGAATCCATTGCATACTAACCACTGTTCAGAAATGATAGCTTATAAGTTCTTTTGCTTACTGAAGAAAGGCTTTTTCTATGTGTATTTTTGCATATTTTAAGTTAAGTAGGTGTTGGGATCACCCTGCAAGGGCTCGACCTTAAGGAGAAGGAGCTGTGGCATTGAGAAGCTGGTAAACAGCTGGATATCTGCACGGCTCGGCCTTGAGGAGAAGGAGCTGTGGCATTGAGAAGCTGGTAAACAGCTGGACACCTGCAGGGCTCAACCTTGAGGAGAAGGAGCTGTGGTAAACAACTAAGAGGAAGCAAAGGAGCGCGTGGACACCTGCAGGCAGCGAATCCTGACTGTGGAGAAGCGCATGGACTGTGTGTGGTAACCAACCAAGATGTATTTTGTGGCGCGTGAAAGAGCTGTAACTGCATAAAAAGCGGACACTTGTAGCAATAAAGGTCTTTGGCCTGAATCCCCGCCAGAGTCCGTGCCCTATTACTCCACAAGTAGGTAAGTCACTTGCCTCGTGGGAACCAGATGTGTGGTGAAAATGGCTGTTCTCTTAATAAGGAAAGGGTGTTGATACATTTATGTACTTTCCGGAGGGTTATTGATTACATGATTAGTTTAACTGTTATACAGATTTCTTTAGCCTAATAACTGTCTGATTATGTTTAACAGCCTACTCTCACAGTCCTTAGGCTATACTTGCCTCAATGCTAACCAAGAGGCCTCATGAAATCAAAACAAAGAAGAGTTAAGAGCAAGGACTGAGAAATTAATGAGTACAGAGAAGATATCTTAACCTTGAGAATAGAGACATCCTAGCAGGAGTGCTCAAACAAGGATGATAAGAAAGAATCGCTTGGCTGGACAACAGAAGGGGCAAACATCCAAGGAGAAGAAACTATCCTCAGGAGACCTGTGACCATAAAAGGGAAAAAGGAG
>NW_010562111.1:0-815 GCF_000687285.1 Phaethon lepturus | reverse complement strand
TAAAGGATGAACTTTTGTTTCAGGGCATGCACATTAGGTGGAGCGATCCCCCGTGCATCCAGTGCTGCAATAAAGAATGCCTGCCTTCTAAAACTTCAAACTAAGTGTTAGAGGGTTTTCTTGCCGACTTTTCTGCTAACATTTTGGTGACCCAGATGGGACTGCTCTTTTGAATTTCGACAGTTCCTGGGATCATGGGATCTCCAGCCGGCACCAAGGAATTCTCAGGGAGAACCTCCGATCCCCAGACCCAGCTTTTCTCCCCAAGTCATGTATTATTTACTGCAGTTGAAAGAAATCACAACATACTAGTGATAAATGCAATGAAAGATCTACTACCTAAAACTATCTTGGATTCCTTTGCTTATCACTCACCATACACCTTTTTATTAATATAGTGAATTAGAGATGGGAGATTATCACATTATCACTGAAACAAGTATCTAAAACAATTTTAAGGTTTTAGCATGTGTAACTAATCAACTGTAAGTTTTGTAAATTTCTTAATGTACTTTCTGGAAAGTTACTGATTACACGATTAGTTTAACTTTTGTATAGATTTCTTTAGCCTAATAACTGTGTGATTATGTTGAACGGCCTACTCTCATAGTCCTTAGGCTGTATTTGCCTCAATGCTAACATTGTAACTATGTGTAAACGGTTAATCAGGACTAAAGCAGGCCTCATGAAAATTAAAAGAAAGAAGAGTTAAGAGCAAGGACTGAGAGATTAAAGAAAACAGAGAAGATATCTTAACCTTGAGCATAGAGACATGACGCGGAAATCTCGGACACGACGCGTATGACCAATATGAT
>NW_010562110.1:3840-4261 GCF_000687285.1 Phaethon lepturus | reverse complement strand
GGGAAGCCGAGACGTCCCTTCGTTCAAATTAACTAGGGGAGAACTAAGCGCAGCCGAGTTAAGTTCGGCCCTGGGGGATTCCAGTCTAGTGGACTATTACTGCTGTCTCACTTCATTATAATGAATAATAAAGAGATACTTACACACGGCTTCTGTAAATTATTCATCGCGTGCACTGAAAAATCAGGGCAGCAATATGTAAAACAGACAACTTGCATGTCTGTGCTCATATAAATATCCAGACTACAGCCCTGCGAGGTACTCTCGGGTCCCCTCATTAGGGGTGAAGCACAAGAACTAGGGTTTGAAGCGACAGAGACGAGGAGCTCGTGCTGCCTCGGGGCACGTTCGGCTGTCGCTGCCCAGCTTCAGTTGGCACGTACTGGCTGTGCTTCCTGGGGAGGTCTGGGGCCGGGTCGGG
>NW_010562110.1:2536-3828 GCF_000687285.1 Phaethon lepturus | reverse complement strand
TGGGAACCGGGGTCACTCGTTCTGCGTTTACAGCTCGCGTTCACGGCTCGGAGAGAGCCGCACCTGCACAAGCGCACACGGATGCCCATAACATGGGCGGACGTGCTCAGGCGAGGAAGGGCAAGGACAGCATCGCCCGCCCTTGCCCGAAGTGCCTGGTGACCGGCACCGCCCTCGAAACCACTCAGAGCAACTGGGCAGGAGCAACGTGGAGACTTCTTCTTCTAACAAACTCATGCCAAGAGCAAGGAGGCAAAAGCTCCTTCTCCCCATCCCTCGAGCTCACTCTTCAGTTGCTGCCGTTCAATAGCTAATTTGGGATCAAGTCCCTTCGGCTCTGCTTGCTTTGCATTGTGCTCCTCTCCACCGGAGCCTGGGCTGTCCCCTGCAGCTGCAGGCAGGGAGGACCAGACAAACCACACTCCTTCAAAAAACAAGCACTCCTGCACCTCTTAGCCATGTGTCAGAGCAGCCACCAGCAGAAAAGCCACCGGCCGTCAGCCGGCATGGAGAACGTGCTGTTTCTGAAGGCACCTCCTCATCCGACCTCACCTTCCCGCCACGAGGTTTCCCGTGCCCCGGGAATCGATGCTTCAAAGGCAAATACGGACCGACAGCCCAACGTGAGAAGGCAACGTCTACCTGGCTTGGAAAGCGATCTCCATTAGCCGCTAAGCCGCCAGCGCTCCCTCGTCTGCCGAGCCGCCTTTGCTACCTATTTCCAATTGACCAGGATTATGATAATGTCCCCAGTAAGCAAACAGGTAAAGAGACTTCTGCAAAGTGTTTAGATAAAGCAGACAAGCTCTGACAAAGCTGGATAATAAAGCGGGCCAGGAGGTTTTCCCTTGAAGGGATCTAATTAAGAACAAAGACAAACCCCCATTAACAGTCTCCTAAAGGCGCCACATCCATCTCCAGAAGAAACCCTGCCTTACGAGTCCGGGAGGGACAAAAGACAATGAAGTGCCTGTCAGACAGGAGGGAAATAAACCCGTCCCGGCTCCGCCGTTCACCTGGAGAAAACCCATCGGGCAAGGCAGGGGAAATATCTCAGGACTGGTATTGTCAGCCCAAACCCGGGCCCCTTTTTTTTTCCCGAGCCCCTGGCCCCCGCCTCGGCTCGGCTGCCCCGCGCAGCCCTTCTTCGTGCAGCGCGACCCGTCCCACCCGCTCCTCCGTCTCTGCATCCCACCTAGACCCTTGCTGCCTTCAAGCAGAGACTTTTCACCATCCGCAGCCCTTCGGTTGCCTCCCACCACGGCAGCTCTCCACCAGAGCAGCTTTCCCGG
>NW_010562110.1:2084-2415 GCF_000687285.1 Phaethon lepturus | reverse complement strand
CTGCCGTAGGGACCCCGGCGCTCTGCCAGAGAGGAGGGCGATGAACCCGAACGCGGCAGCGCGAGAAGATGCATGAGGGAGGGAGCCGGGGGCAGCGGCGCTGTGCCGCTTCCCCTCTAATTGCCCCTATTCCTCATCCTTAAATGCTAATTTTGAAGTTTGCCAAAGAATTATTTCACTTAGTGTCAACAATACGGATAACTCTGCCGACACGCTCTTTGTGTTCCGTGGCACAAAGTGACCATCTCCCTCCTCCCGGACCTATTAGGAGAGACCCCCACGTCGCTCCCGCGGCAGGCTCCCGCCCGGCCCCATCAATGACGCTGACCGC
>NW_010562110.1:286-1796 GCF_000687285.1 Phaethon lepturus | reverse complement strand
GCCCCCCACGTCGCTCCCGCGGCAGGCTCCTGCCCGGCCCCATCAATGACGCTGACAGCGCTTCTCCTACGCGCGGGATGCGACATAACACCCGCCGCCTTCGCTCCCCGCCTTTCCCGGTCCACGTCGCAGACCGTTCCTGCACTGCTGACTCGGCCGAGCACGAGGGCCAAGCCTGGGGCTGCCCTTGACACCTGCCCTGCGGCAAGGGAAATACCGTTCCCGGCATCGACACGGGTTTTCCGGCGCTAGTTTGGAGGGATAAACAGCACATGAAGGGTTAGAGGCATCAAGCAAGTCTTGCAGACCCCCCTCTGTGGGTGAAAAATATCCTGAGGGAGGGGATGCTTGGGACCCCAAAACGCTGATGCACATACCAAGCAGTCCGGGTGACTGGTTCGCACCCCCAGAGCCAGGATCGCTGGTTCCCAGCTGAGCCCAGAGGCTCGGGGAAGATGCTCATCTTTGGATCTACCCAAAAACCCTCCACGCTTGCTTATGCAAAGCAACAACGCTCTGCTTTTAAATACTTCTACAGCCCTTCGAACCCCAAACCGCTTTTCTCTCCTGTAGGCAACACACCTCGTCAAAATGACAAATGGAGATGCTGAAACCAGTCGCAAACTGGCTGGCTGACCCAATTTTCAGCGGCTAAAATAGCTCACCCGGATCGGGAGCGAAGCCCCTCGACAGCAACAGGGTAGTCATTCACCCTGGGAAGTTTCCAACCGAAAGTACCTGTCACAGGGGCAGAGCAAACGCCCCGGCACCCTTGTCTTTGAGAAGAAATCACTAATTACATTTGCCGGGGACTCCTAAAGGGGTTTCTCCTTTGCTTCTGGTACTTGCCCCGGCTACAGAGTTAACGGGCTCTGAACGCCTTTTATTCCGGGCGGCAGGAGCAAAGGCAGAGGAGATTTATTTGTAATCATCGGAAATAAACACACTTCCTCAGAAGTAAACACAAAAGAACAGAACCTGGCTGGGCTCCCGCTTCGTTAAAGATGCAAATTAGAAGCAGACCATCAAAACGTGGCGGCTCCTCTAATCCTCTCCCAACAATGTAAACCATCAAATTAGCCACGGGTACAATGGCATCTGCGGCGTGCGATGGCGGGTCTCGCACAATAGCTCCCCGAGGGCAGGACTGCACCGCCCGGGTGTCCATCACCATCATCCCCGATCTGTATTCTCGGCGCGGAGGGCGGGAGGCACTTGGTCTTCATTCCCAACCCCTTCCGCTGGCACCCTGTTTCCTCTTTAAGGCACCCACGGTACCCCTTCTCCCACCTCTCCCATCCGTCCTGGTGCCCGGACGCGGGGTGTGCAGCCCCGTGGCATCCCCACGGCATCCCCACGTCACCCCAGCACCCTGAGGATGGAGGGGACCTGGGACGCACCGTTTGGCATCGCCCAGCACGACCACCGTCCAGCCTCCCGCTCGGCAAGCCCTGACCCGCGCCGCACCTCCGTGTCCCCCGGGGAGAAGGCAAAGAGCGTGGGATGCACC
>NW_010562110.1:0-205 GCF_000687285.1 Phaethon lepturus | reverse complement strand
CGCCCAGCCTAAACGCTTCCCCTTTTCCCCATAACCTCCCTCCCTCCGCGCCGTATCCCTCCCTCCCAAATGCCTCCCCCGAAGCCAGGCACCTCGCTCTCTGCAAGCTTAATTAATTGCCTGGCCCACCGCTACCGCGCCGCTCGGATTCCCCCAGCGCTCCCAGTGCTGTTCACACCAGCTCCGGACCCCCGGCAAACCCTCC
>NW_010562109.1:0-11318 GCF_000687285.1 Phaethon lepturus | reverse complement strand
AGCACCCGCTGGGGTTTCGCCTCTGAAATCCGATGGCGGGGAGAGGAGCAAGGAACCTGCCGGTGTGTTTTCAGCCTAAGCGAGGACCTGTCTGCGTGCAACAAATATTGTTCACCCCCGTTTATTAGAGGGGCCACAGCGGCAGCAAATCCGGCCCCGGCTCTTCTCTCCGCCAACTCAGTTCACGCGACGCTACGGGGGGGCACGAGTACGTGCCACTTCCAGGGAAAGTGGGAAACGGGAGCAGTTTGGAGGTGACCACAAAAGACAAGAATGGATGGAGATGACGACAACGACACGTGTTTCAGAAATAAAACACGAACAGTTCTGTATGATAAGCATATTAATTGAAATTAGTCACATAGTTAACAATGTGAAGAAATGCAGGATCATTTCGTTTTTGCCTTTCAGCCTCATGAATGCAAAATGTGCTTGTAATCTTAATACTATTCAAGAGACAAAGCGGTCTTTAAAAATCACACTTCACAAGACTCAAGGGAAAATAAGTTACTAATGAATGGTATTTACAGTTGCTTCATTTACACATGCTTTCCTTTGCTTTTCACAAGTTACTGCATAAACTCAAATAATTACAAGAAATGCAGAACATCGCTTTTCTCCTAATAATCTGTTTCTTGGTTCTGAGACGAGAAGTCTGCTAAACCTTCCAGCAAACGCAGCGGCCCAAGCAAATATCCATGGCCGTCAGTGAACTTCCCGAGAAGTGACCCTCAGAAAACCACCGGGGTGCAACCACGCACAGCGTTGCCTCCCGGATTAATTCACACTGTATGGAACTGGCTTGAGCCCCCGCCCAAATTCAGGGCGTGGTAATGCATTCGTACCTGTGGTTCATACAGCAAACGCTGACTTCACCTGGGGTTTTTGAGATCGACTCAGGGTTTTGTTGAGAGGGGGAAAAAACCTGCCAACCTGATACACAGCACGTGAAAAAGGGCTGGAGATGCGCGCACTTTTAGGCTGCAAGTTATTAATTGTGCGCCCACACTATGCCTATGTCCACACTGTGAAAAACCAGAATTTTTGCCTTACAGTTGCAGCACAGTTTAAACGAATACAAACCATCTTTTTTTTTTTTTCTATAGGAATTGCAACGTTTATTTTTTACCAACAGTATGCAAAAATAGCCCTTAAAAGAAAAGGGGGAAAAATGATCTGCTTTCTCTTTAAACCCACGAACAATAGAAGGTCACGTGCCGCAGTATCCTATCATTCAGCACATTAATAGCTGTGCTAGAGTAATTACACTTGTGGTATTTTTGCCTCAAGTGAAATTCTGAAATAAGAGGATGGAAATTATGATACTGCTGATAAATATTAATAAGTGAACTTTTAATTTTTTTGCCACAATATTCAAAATGCTAAGCATCTAGCTAATGCTGAAGCAGCCTGATATGTGTTTGCCTCCAGGGACTATGATGCTTTATGCACTTAAGAAAAAAGTTTAACGGAATTAAAATTTAATATCTAATTAGAGCAAGGCTAATATATTTTGAAATGAGTGGGGAAGACACACGCCTCTGTTGCATATTTGCTACAGTCATTAATCTTACCTGTAAAGCAGCATTGAGAGGTGTGCAGTAGGTGTGGCTGGTCTGTATGTTTTTAATAAGAGAAGGGTTACTGCATAAGAAAAACATAAAAAAGAGAGTTAAATGCAACCAACTTCTGTGTGAGTCTTTCAAGCATGTAATGCTTCCTCCCACACCAGAAAACTAGAGCTGAGACTGTTTTTCCACACAAGTTCTCTTTTGTTTCTCTTTTTCTTTTTCTTTTTTTTTTTTTTTTAAATTTAAAGGAAATATCTGAGGTTTAGGCTATGGTTATCATCTTTACTAAATAAGAAACATCATTATCTCTCGACTTTACCTCGCCATGTGTTCTACTACCCTGTGTTAGTAGCACATCTTGGCATCTCTGCTCATTTTAGTCGTGCTCAGGAGAAATTCTCCAATATTCACCGTGTCTGGGAGCCAGTTACCATGTAAAGGTCCATCATGAGGAGGCTGTGATGGAAAGCATCACGGGACATTTTAAATATTACTTCATGCAAATTGTTCTCCAAGTCGCTGGCAGCGGAGCCCCTCGCGGTGGAGCGGAGGGACCACGACGAGGGAGGATTCGAGCCAGGTTATTTCCTGCCAGGCAGACGGGGAGCGCGGGGGTGTGGGACTGCCTACGCCACCACCCCAGACAGTCTGGGCTTGTGGGCACGGAGGCAGGTACCGCTGCACCGCAGCGGAGCGGTACAGACCCCGCAGAACAACACGCTGCCCTAAAGGCTGTTTTAATAAAAAAAAAATTCTGGTGTGCTATTTTGGACTCTTACTTTAGTCGTCTTAAGTCTACATAAGGGGCTGGATTTGAGGAAAGTGAATGCCAAGCATATCTGCCTTCTCTGTAGCGGGCACCTAAATATCACTGGTTCCGCCAGAGGGGAAAAAAAGAATAAAAAAATCATTGAATGCAAACTAGATAAAAAGCGTCAATGCAAAAAATCACCAAAAAGTTTTATTGCTTGCTGGGCTTTTTTTTTTTTTTTTTGTAAAAACTGGGAGTAAGTCACGGTGGGAAGAGTCTTAACTGAGCCCCTCCCACAGGGACCAGCAAGGATCAGTTGTCCTGGAGAGATGGCCTTCACGTAAAGGTCAAAGAAAATTGCTTTGGGAACCCCAGGAATATTTGTGCACGGTTGTTGTAGACACAGGACGGCCTGTTGATTGTAATCTTTACAGCTGGTCTCACTGCACTTTCCAACTTTTTAAAGTCAGTTCAGCATTTCTGTCTTATAAGCACCTTACACTGTTTCTGATTAAGAGTTGCAAAACAAGGCATACAACGAAAGCAAAGGAAAATATCAGAATTAAAACTTATCTGAAGCCTTTTCTGGCATATATCTGTCTTCCTGACAGGTCTACAGCAGCGTATCTGCACTAGCGTGGATAATTATTTTAGCCTACATTGCACTATAAACAAATGCTATAACAAACACGTCTAAGTAGAGTTATTACATTTGGATTATCAGAGTAGGACACACAAAATACACGTAACAATCAAAAATTTAGTTTCTTTAGCAGCAAAGGTGATGTCACTATTTTGTGAAATGCAAGTCTACATGAGATGGGTAAATCATGCAAAGCAAAGCAACAGCAGAAAAAAAAAATTAAAGCAAGTAAAAGCTCTTACTGTGCAACAAGCTCGCCAAAGTTTTCATCAGGGCAGTATTTTCGAGGACGGCCTCGTTGAATATGACGGCCACGTTTAAACTCTTCATCATCAACAGTCCAAAAGGACCCAAACTCATCCTCTACTCTGATAAAGCACTTATGCAGTGAGAGGTTGGTGCGAATGGCACCCTGGGACAAGAGCAGCAGCAAAGGAGATGAAGTGGAAACAAAGGGACACGGGATCGGGGACAGAACAGACATCAAATACAGGGAAAAGGAAAAAGAAAATAAAATGCAATAAGCATAAGCAAATGGTTTGTGAGGGTTAATATGCATTGCCACCTAAAAGCTACTAGCATGTGATGCAACAAACACCAAGCAAGCAGGGTCAGGGTACTGGTGGGCATACAAACAGTAGTGATGAGATGTTTGTCTTGGTTTCCCTTAACTGAAACAATGCAAAACCACCTGTGGTTGGTCTAACACCAGCTAGCAGCCAAAAGCCTCTACGTTAAACTGTAAGCATGATCCAAGCTAGGCTAAGAAGTTCAAACATGGTGGACATACCCACTGATCTTTTGTGGCCTTCGTTTTTGGAACTCTAGTTCATCCACTGTCCATACTGCCCCTTTAACGTTTTCTACTCGCACAAAACACTTGTGAAGACTAAGATTATGACGCACTGCATTCTGCAGCAAGTATAAAAGAGAAAACATTCAAAAACTTTCTATGAGAAAATGCTCATCATTGTCCAAGAACAGCAGCACAGTCAGCTTGACAGTCCTCATTTTGCAATGTTAAGCCCCTTCCCCTCCCCGCACCCGCTTGCTTTCCCCGGCTCTTTACATCTTATTTTGCAAAGACAAAATAAATATGAAAGCTCAAACCCAAGATTAAAAATTCAAGTTATTCTTATCAATTATCCCCAGTGTGAATGAGAACAGCCATCACTTTAAGCATGCACGTTGCATAATACAGCACATTTCATACAGAACACGAGAGGAACATTGCTTAGACATTTTCAAAACAAATATATACGCTCTGCAAAGAGAAACTTCTCCTCTCCTGGAAAAGAAAGCCGTTAGAAAGAACAGAAAGGATTTCATGGAAGTACAGACGGCTCAGTTTAGCGGAGAGGCACCGGAGCTGGTGTCGCTGCGGTTTCCCACAGCTGGGCTAATGCGAATCAGGTGCTGAACCTCCTTCCACACCCACGGCATGGACTGGGGGCTCGGGGGCTCGGCAGCCCCCCACCGGCCGGCACGGCACCGACTCCTGCCTCCACGGCTTGCTCTTATATGGAAGTTGGCTCCTATTTCTGGCAGACTACTGCACTGACTGATCTGAGCCTCTGCCAAGTGAAAACATGAGGAGGGCTCTCCGAAACAAAGTGATAATATCCCCACAGCTCATCACCCCGAGGGACCCACACTCATGGCATCTGATGCTCAGATGTCCTCTCCGCAGCTCAGCGCCAGCGAAGGATGAGCCCAGCCAACCCCTCCGACACGCTCGGACCTTTGCCGAAGCCGTAACGAGACACCGCGCGATGTCACGGCAAGCTGTCGGCTCTTCCGCCCCGCTCCTTCAAACGGTGCCGAGCGCCTCGTTATTCCTCAGATGGAATGCCGTGCTTCTTCCCCGTTTTAGGAGTTTTCTGAGCAAATACCCTACCACAAAGCCACTCGAATTTGTACAGGGAGTTTGTCCCCAGCGCTGCTGAAAGGGGCTTGGTGAACAGGGAAAACAGAGGCAGCCATTTGCTGAAAATATGCAGGCGAACAAACTCCATCCATCATCACTGGCACCATTGATTTAGTCAATCTGGTTGACTCGTTAGCAGGCACAATGCCAGCCAAACACATGGCCTGGGTCTAGGCAACCAAGAGACTACAATTTTTTTTCCTTCCGTTGTCGTTGTCGTCTTTTTTTTTTTCTTTTTAATGAACATCGGGTCTGGATGGTGAAAGGGAGCTCTAATCATGAATGTCTAAATCACTGCGCAAACAAAGGGTACGCACGGTGCATTTGTCATGTAAATTAAGAGGCAGCGGTGTGTGTGCCTGGGAGGGGAAGGCTGAGAGTCTTTTGCTACTTTTCCACCTCTCTGCGATGGCTCGCACGGTCCCCACACCCTGTCCCCGGTACGGGGGAAGATTCAGGCCCTGAACTGCCTTTGCTCGCAGGTGCTCGAGCGCGAACGCGTCTCCTCTGGCTGCAGGTGCCCAGTCCCGGCTCTGCGGCACAGCCCGGGCGCTTCGGCTTTTCCACGCTCATCTGCTTGTGAACTGCTGGAAAAACAAACCTTGAATATGCTTTTCCTCTCAGCAAGGCAGAAATCTAGCAGAAAACCAACCTGTCCATCAGTGCTGCTTCTTTCTGCCCTTACTTTCTTCTGGTTTTATTTTTTAATGACTTCTTTTGTTCCCTCCCACCTCTCCCAGATTTCACTAGTTTTTAAATTTTTGGCAAAATCCCTGATTTTGAGGTGGAGGAAAAAACATGCAAATGCCCCACACCTTACAGCCTAAAATCTGCTAGCTCAGCAACTGCTGGTGGGTGCTGCACTAGCGCAACCTGACACAGGGCTGCCGGCCCACATCTGGGTAACTCAGGCAGTTTCCTGTGAAAATGGGAACACTGTCAAGTCTGGAGCAAAATGTAAGAATAATAACGTTATTTCCCCCAGTGAAAGCTGATCTTGTAGTTCATAGAGCAGTTGATCAAATGCACACAGCAAAGTTCAGCGAAGTGAGTCCTCGGAGTTTGTAAACAGTCTCTAAATACAGGGTTGAGCAGAAGTATTTGTGTTCTTCTTTAAATAAATTGAACGCCGGAGAAATACTTCACGATCTGTTCTTGTTCTCTGGAAGTCAATGCGCGGTTTGATGGTTAAGGCTGCTGGATGGGGCTCTTGCTGAGACAGACAAGTCGAATATTTGCAAGATGTCCATGAAGTGTTGCAGTCGCTTTCTATTTTCCACGTGATCACTTATTTAAGGGATTCATGGCAGAAGACTTCTTGTTTTGTTTCCCCTGCCTCTGGATACTTGCTATCTAAGTTTTATTTAAACAATACCCCAACGTTTCGGAGCCACACCTGCAGCCTGTGCCTCATGGCTGCGACTCAGTGCCAGCAAATTACTCCAAAAAACAAAAGCAAACAGACATTGCCTCTGACCTGTCAGAACCAGTTCACAGTGCTCCCCCAGCAATCAGCTTAACAGAAAAATTAGGAGCTATTATTGTAAGATTATATATTTACCTTGTTAAAAATATTTGTATGCAAGCCACTTTTGCAGAAAAATTACCCTGAACATGCCTGAATGTAGTAAATGAAAGGGTTTGTTATTTTAATAACCGCTCAGGCTCTGCTGTACTGCATTTTGGGAGAGAGGTTCTTTTTTAAAGGTCTTTATTCCTGCACTCTTCTGTGTTTTTGCAAGAGGGCTCAGGGAAGCTCGTCCACACCGCACCCTGACCCTAAACTTGGGGAACACTGACTCAAACACCCCCCAAGCGTTAGCTGAAGGTGAGCGCAAATCAGCACGTATATATTAAAATTATTCTGATTCTGCAGTTAGCCCCTTGTGCTTGTTCTGCGCCCCGTGGGCTTCCCGTCATGCCAATCCGGAGCTGCATTTCATCCCTGCTGTTCCTGAAGGCTGGCATAAATCTGAGCACTCTTCAGCACAAAAACCAGCATTACCTTCAAGCGGCCGCCAATTTTGCTAGTGCTGATGGAACTTAGGGTGAAGCTTTTCTTCCCGGGTAGGTAAAGCAGGACCTGGACACCTGCACAAGGTCAAGGTGTCCAGGAGGGGTCTCCGAATGGCACCTGCCTCCCCGGGACACACCTCGCTCTGCTGCAAGCCCGAGGGTCTGCAGCTCAGCCCCTCCGCGCCTCCGCTGCAGAAGCACGCTGTAAGTGCACGTGGCTTCTGGGGCTGCGTTCTACGTGACGCACAAAGCTAATTCCTCAAACTAGCCTCGCAGGAGACACGGCCAGGGCTGCCTGCTGCCTTCTTCCATGCCTCCCTCCGCTTCCCTTCCCTTTGCTGCTGGTATTAAATGGGATTTTTACTTCAGCACCCACACCTGCAGCTGCTGAAAAGTCCTACTGGAACACCTCCAGCAGCAGAAGACAGGCAGGTATAAAAGGATCCTGAATCAGGGAAAGTTAATTTCCTTTCTGGATAGTAAGGAAGCTGCAAAGTGAAACATTGCTCATGTTTTCCAACTGCAGTGAAGAATCAAAGCAGCAATCACAGAGACTTTTCCTGAACCTAAGAGCTTCTGGACTGAGGTTGAAAATGCACAAAATTGTGCTGGGATCTGAATTAAAAGCAAAACAGGCTACTAAAAACCAAGTTAACTTCCAAGGACCATTTTTAGCTCCATCCTCTGTGAAGGAACTAATCCTAAATGCAGGCTGAGACAGGAAAAACAGAAAGAGCTGATGAAACAGCATGTATGGGACATACTCATCCTACCTAGTCATTTGAAGTTTGTCGAGAGCAACAGAGCTGTCCAGATTAAGAGAGGCTCCAAGTACCAGGGCTGCCATTTTCACAGCAATACAAGATCCTGTTATTTGATTCATTAAGTTGTAATTGCACTAGCTTCAGAAGCCACTGTGGTTATTATAATGCTATATATAAGGGAAGGAGTGGTCCCCCAAAATATGAAATAAAATTAACTCCCTGGACCTCTTACCTAACACTATGTGAGATAGTTACAGTAGGAAATTAAAGTGCCAAATATCAAGTTTATTTCTGGTAAACACGTTTCTTATTGTGAAGCTTGCTTCTTGCGTATTATGTTCAATAAGCTTCTGCTGTGTGATTGAAAAAAAAAAAGAGGAAGTTTATAACGGATCTGTACATGTAGTTAAGAGTCAGTTGATTGAGGAAAGAAATCCACTGATCTATAGATCCTAGCAAAAAAGGTGGGTTTTGTGATTACAGTCTGCATAACTAAAAAGACAAACAGTATGTCTTCTATTGACACAGTAACTTCACCTCTTTTCATTTTTTTTTCCTAATACGTTCCAGCTGAAGGGCTTGAGTTTCACTGCTAGCAGCAACCACACAGAGGAACTCGTGGCATAATCACAGAACATAAAAGCCAATAATGGAGATTCAATTAGTGGTTTTCAAAGGCAGAAGAATTTTTCTGCCAAATATCAAATTGTTCCTGCAGATAAGGCACCCAGTGTGTGTCAAAACTGCCGATCTAAATTTTCATGTCCACATGTCGTTACAATTTGTTATGTCATCAGCAACGTCTATTCTGTACATGTCAGATATCGAAGACAAGAGGGACAGGCGGGCTAAGGCTTACCTTCCACGTCGCCGCGTTGCGTCTGAAGTAAGCAAACATTCGCGTGAACCAGTTGTAGATTTCATTTAGTGTTAGCTGTTTTTCTGGAGATTCGAGGATGGCCTTGTGAAGCAAAGTGATTGCTAGATCAGATACGAGCACACCAGTACAAAATACACTCACAGTTTTACTTTACCAGATACAAAAAGGGAAGAAAGAAAGGAAGAAAGGAGAGATTTGGAGCAAAAAATCCAAAGGAGGGTTTTCACAATATGAACTAAGATTAATGGCTGTATTTAACAGTTCAATGGCAAAATTCAAAATGGAATTATCTAATTGTTTTGAGTTTTTATTTCTGTTTCCTTACAGAAATATTAATTTATTAGTCATTCATAAAGCAGAATCAAAGAGAAATGCAAAACATTTCACTAGCTGATTAAAGCTCAGTAATTATTTAGAGCTCAGATTAATTCTAGGGATCAGAGATTACTGTAGCTTGTGATAATTGACTTGCCATCTTTAAACAGGCTCATTTTCACTGTTGTGTGAAATGAATTTCCTAATAATCACATCGTATTGTAATACTTAATCAAAAGCAATTATGTTATATATTGCAGTTCTAAAAACCCTTATAGTAAAGGTTTGAGCATTTGAGCACGCTTACATACCAAAGGTTTGAAAATCTATTTAATCCAGAGTGCGCACATATAGGGAGATTTTTTTTTTCCTTAATCTAAATGTGTGTGTTCGGCTCAGCTTACCTGTCTAATTAAAGATGCATACGTGAATGGTGGTCTAACTTCTGCGTTCTTATAAAATTCTTGGTTCTGGGCAATATCTGCTAAATAAAAGCAGTTGTTCTGTTATCACCACAGCCTGCCGCTGCCGCGCTGCGGGCAACAGCCAGCTGCCCGACCAAAGGGGCTGCGCCACCAGAACCCCTTTACCTGAAGAAATGGGGACGTTGTATTTATCCGAGTACCGCCTCCGTATGGGTCCGACGTTGTGCATGCTCGTGGTAGTGATGACCGACGGTCCCTGCGTGACGGGAGTGATGGGCGCAGTCGGGGTGGTGGGAGTATGAGGTAAGCTCTGCGGAGACGCCTCGGATGCAGTCTTGGAAAGCGTGACGCTCGATACCAGATTCAGCTGCGGAGGGAAGGAGGAGGATTTCGTTACAAACGGTCCTTCTGGCTAATTAAGGGCTGCAGAGAAAATTCTCGATAACGGCGTCTTCCTCAGTTCGAAGCAGACAGGAGAGCCCAAGCGCTTCCTTCGGCACGAAGTGCTGTAGTAACTCTCCATTAGGAACCAGTAAAGGGAAATAAATACCTACATTTCTGACAGATTTAAAAAGAGAATAATGTAGCCTGCTGCCAGAACTACAAATTGCGAATTTTTATCTAAAACTTAAAACAAGATCTCACACAGTACATAATCATTTTAATATTTTATTTTAGTTCCATTGTTTCACAATCTAAACCCCGCACGTCTCTTATTTCCACGCTATCATTATGCACGGCTCCTAATCAATCTTCTTGGATATTTCATTGCAGGCATCAGGCTTAAAAGAAAAGGCGAGACTTTCCTAGGGACGTACTAGGGAGAAATGCATTCTTTCTCTTCAGCATTTGGGCTGTGTGTCATCGTCCCCCCCTCCCGCCCCGTTCATCCATTTTAAAAGCAAAGCCCACAGTAGGTTAACACTGGAATAATTTAATTAATCACACTGCACGAAATACTGCAAGCATTCAGCCCAGCAGCGGTGGCACCACTTTTTTTTTATTTTTTTCTCCCAGGACGGGAGGCATCAGCGCTACCTGCGCGAAGCCCAGCCCCGGACAAACGGCAGCGTGCCACAGCAGGCTGTGAAACACGACTGCCTCTGGGACTGCGTACGAAACCCAGCCCCAGCTCAGGCGTCTTCGATACACAACCCTATTTATACAACCAGCAGCCACATTCCTCCCCGACCCTTTCTTTTTGCCCTACAACGCCCTTTGAAAGACGATGCTCCGTCTCAATAGGTCACTCCCGCTGAAGTGTTTTAAACAAACAACCCGATCTCTTAACTACGACATCAGAAACGACGACGGAGAAAGGGGCTCTTGACTACTTCCACATTTCCTTCCCTTAGGCGGTTTTGCGAATAGTATTGGTGAAATCCTGACCCCACTGAAGTCGGTAGCAAAATTCCTACTGAATTTAACAGGGCCAGAATTCTACAACTTTTGTTCATGATTAAAATTCCTTTTTGCTGGACACGAAACCTTTACAGATGAAGGCAGGGCACACTACTCAGATATGCCCCCAAACATCTCACGTTTATCCATAAGGCACTGTATTAATTCTCCTCCTGTGAAAGTAACCAGATAAGAAAACTCCTGTTAGCATCCCTCGTACGAGTTAACAGCCACAAGTAACATCTCCTTCTAAAAACACCGCGATTTCGCCAAAGCAAAGGTAGGGCGAAATAAAGGGCTCCAACGTGACGGAACGATACCGACACAAAAAGCCCGTCGCCCACAGAAAGGGCGCAGCCGAGGGACAGATAAATCGTGATTCCTTTTCCCTCCCGGCGGCGAGACGGAGCAAGCCGAGGGACGCTCCGGCCGCTCAGCGCCGCTCCAAGGGAAGGATGCGGCGAGCAGCAGCCCTGCGGACACCCACGCCTCTGTGCAGGCGAGTACGAACCCAGCGAGGGATCGCGGAAGGCGGTGAAATATGGGTAGCCGTTTCCCAGGGAGTCCCGCGCCGGCGTGAACCGCTACGTGCAACCGCGCGGCGAGCGCGGCTGTTCGAACCCCG
>NW_010562108.1:650-917 GCF_000687285.1 Phaethon lepturus | reverse complement strand
AATGACGTTTTAAAAACACCCCCTCATCCGGCACCCCTGGGTGATAAAGCTCCTCTCGGGTGCTTTGCGTGGGGGTTAGCTAGCCGCAGCGCTTGGAAAACCGGGGTGCGGCGGAGAGAAGTGGGGGAGTTGTTACCTCTCTGCATTTAGAGCTATGGGTTTCCTACTGGCTCCCCGTTCTTCAAACAGTTAATTCTCCCGGCCGGTGCTCCAGGACTCAGATGGCCAAAATTCCTGGCCCTGAAGCCCGAGTCTCCCTCCCCTCCC
>NW_010562108.1:0-250 GCF_000687285.1 Phaethon lepturus | reverse complement strand
CCCCCCCAGCCACTGGCCGCCCATCTGCCCAAGGGTCTGGGCTGGGGGATAAGATGAGCGAGAGGCGAAGATCGGCGGTGGCCCTCAGCTCCCGAGCGCACGCTTTCTCGGTGGAAGCCTTGATTGGGACAAATAAAAAGAGGAAACTGCGCGACTGGGAGGACAAGGGGCTGGATTTGTCCATGGAAAGCCTCAGCCCCAACGGCCAGCTAGGGGACAATGAAGACCCGACTCAGTGCCTGGACCTCAA
>NW_010562107.1:1941-2377 GCF_000687285.1 Phaethon lepturus | reverse complement strand
TGTCCCCCCCGTGCCAGCCCCGGCCCCGCGAAGGCCACCCCGGGGACAGACCGTGAGGACCCGGGAATTTAGGGGGGGCCGTCGGAGTAAGCTGAGGACGGTGCTCCGTGGGTCTTTGCTTCGCTCCACCCGCTGGTGGGGACCACTGGGGATCTCGGGTGTGCATTCAGCACCGTGGGGTCCCGCCTTCCCGGCGCCGTGCCGTGCCGTGTTGGAGTGCCGTGCCGTGTTGGAATGCTGAGCCCCGATGAACCCCCTCTCCTTCGGGGGCTGCAACCGGGGTGGGTTTTAATTATTTTTTCAGGAAAAAACAAAAAAACAACCGTGGAGGGACACACACATACCTATGGGCTCTCTCCCTCTCGGGACCAGCTGACGATTTTAATCGCTAAAGTCGACGTGGCAGCCCAAAACCCGGGGGAAGGGTCAGGGAAAC
>NW_010562107.1:0-1880 GCF_000687285.1 Phaethon lepturus | reverse complement strand
GGGACTCCCCACAGTCCTGACCACCGCACCCCCAGGCTCTCGCCTGCCTACGGGCACCTGGGACCCCAAATCAGGCAACCCCGAGGCTTACCCTATAGCCCGTCGGCTCCACACCTTTGCTTCTGCCTGGCAGAGTACCTCTCGCCCAGGAGATGGGTCTCCAAATTCTGGCCGTGCCTCTCTTGGGAAGGGTTTCCACCTCCTGCTCCCGGTCTGACCTACCTGGCCATGGGGCGGTGGGGGTGAGGGCACTGCTCTCGCCGAGGCAATTCGTGGGCTGGAGGGTGAGGTCCCGGGAGACAGGACATGGAAAAGCTTAGAGTGGCTGGAGGGGTGTCCTGGGATTCTGCTCCGTGGGTGTTTTACTTAAATTATCTCGTATTAGCTACTTGTGGGGTAAAAGGCAGACGCTGTTCAGCATGCAGAGCTCCAGTGGAAACCTCAGATCGGGGTGAAGGGAGTGATTTCAGGGTCTGATAGCTCAGCTGCAAAAAGTTGTCCCTGCCCAGCTGCAGCCCAGGGACAACTACAGGAGATGGACATCAGACACCTTTTTCTTGGGAACCTCGTTTGTGAATCCCAGTGTGGGCATCCTGCGTGTTTTGTGCAAGTGCATGGGACCTGTGGACTCCATCGCAGTTTTGGCCCCTGACTTTTGTGTGCTGCCAAGCCAATTTCTTGAATGCATGTTCTTGGGTGTCACTGGGCAATGACATTTCATTAAAACCTGCTGTAATTGTCCAAGTCCGGCTGGTGCTTGGCCTATGGTCATTTCTTGATGAGCCTTTCTTGACCTTGTTACTGTAATTACTGAAGAATAAAGGTATGCTTGAAATTTGTTTTTATGGCCTGAATAGTCTGCAGACAGGATAAACAATACTTGCTTTTGCATCTCATCATCTAAATTTAACAATTAGCAAGCCAGCACTCAAATAGTCCAGGAACCAGTATTGCTGGCTGATATTTACCAAAACATTTTGTATCAACAATGTGCATTCATATGCACCTGCACAAATCAAGACATATTGTCACGTCCAGATTCTTTTATTGAAAATCAGCAATATTAATATTGATATTTTACTGTATTCTGAAAATAATCTCAGCAATTTAAATAGAAGAAGTCCCAACTGTAAAAGTAATCAGAAAGCGACTGCATCAGGTTTATACTGGTCACAGATAAAAGATACCGGGGAAAATCCAGACCACACGAAGGAGAATAATATCTCTACCATGGATTTCACTAGGATCAGGCTTTTGCCCAACTTCTTTTTTTTTTGTTAGTGCTTTGCAATAAATTAATTAGTTTCTGGGCTTCAAACTCTTCAGAGGGCCATAAATCCTGATGAAAACAAGCTCCCTCTTGAAGTTGCACCTGGATCACTTATAGGAACATTTTTTTAAACAGATGTAAAAGTTTCTTTCTCAATAATAAAGTGAAAAGTTGAAGAGTATAGCGGACTACATGAAAATTTAGTCTTTAATTTACATCTCACATGTATGCTTGAGAATGGTCTTTTTCTGACATGAGCTAATGACAAACTTAGCTCCTGGATGACAGACTAGGACATGTTATTTAAAGACTCCTAATCAAAACAATTGTTGAAGACATATTTACAGATTTTTTTCTGTATTTTTTTTATTTGCTCTGAAATCCTCAACAGCAATTTTTATTACATCAAACAAAACGTACCCAAGGCTCACTCCCTCTAAACAAGCAGAATATTCTACCTCTAGCTCATAACAAAGAAAAAAATCTCTCACTTTTGAAGGATTCAGGTGTGAGATTGCGAGGTTTTAGTGAAAGGATACTCTTTTTGAGGCACTGGTTTTGTAGGTGTTGTTTCCATATGACTGTGTATTGGGTTTGCGTGACAAGGTTT
>NW_010562106.1:329-801 GCF_000687285.1 Phaethon lepturus | reverse complement strand
AGCCCTCAGTGACCGTTGGTTGCCCATGGTGACTTGTGGTGGCCCCCGGTGGCTTGTTGGTGGCCCATGGTGGCCCCCGGTGGCTCACTGGTGGCCCACAGTAGCTCATTGGTGGTCCCCAGCAGCCCATTTGTGGCCCGTGGTGACTTGTGGTGGCCCCCAGTGACTCACTGGTGGCCCATGGTGGCCCCCAATGACTCGTGGTGGCCCCAGCAGCCTGTTGGTGGCCAGTGGTGACTTGTGATGGCCCATGGTGTCTCATCGGCGGCCCATGGTAGCTCATCAGTGGCCTGTGGTGACTTGTGGTGGCCCATGGTGGCTCACTGGTGACCCCCAACGACTCATGGCGGCCCCGGCAGCTTGTTGGTGGCCCGTGGTGTCTCACTGGTGGCCCATGGTGTCTCATTGGTGGCCCATGGTGGCTCGTTGGTGGCCCCCAACGACTCCTGGCGGGGCGGGCGGGCCGTCTGTG
>NW_010562106.1:0-242 GCF_000687285.1 Phaethon lepturus | reverse complement strand
GGCCATGGGTGGCCCGCGGTGGCTTGTGGTGGCCCATGGGGGCTCATCAGTGGCCCGTGGTGACTTGTGGTGGCCCATGGTGGCTCATTGGTGACCCCCAATGACTCATGGCAGCCCCGGCAGCTTGTTGGTGGTCTGTGGTGTCTCATTGGTGGCCCATGGTGGCTCATTGGTGGCCCGTGGTGGCTCATTGGTGACCCCTAACGACTCGTGGCGGCCCCGGCAGCTTGTTGGTGGCCCGT
>NW_010562105.1:0-14010 GCF_000687285.1 Phaethon lepturus | reverse complement strand
ACCTAGTGTTTCTGTGACTCTGTGATTCTGTATGTGTCCTATTGAAGTCAATGGACACTCTACAGCTAAATATCTTTACCAACCTTGACTGAAGTGTTGCATCCAACTTCAGTCAGACCTAGATATGAGACGTGAACTTGCTTTTCACACAGTAGTAGAAAGAAAAGATGGTTTTCATTAAAATAACTGACTGAGTTGAGTCATACAGACATGCACTATTAGAAAAACAATGGAAGTTGGTTTTACTATAAAGTGATCTGCAGGTTGCAGATCTACTTTAGTGACTGGAGCATTCACTTTGGCTTATGTATACTGTGCTAGGAAATCTTCTAAACAGTTTTTTGTATTACCACTATTAGAAAAACAATGGAAGTTGGTTTTATTATGAAGTGATCTGCAGGTTGCAGATCTACTTTAATGACTGGAGCATTCACTTTGACTTATGTACACTGTGCTAGGAAATCTTCTGAACAGTTTTTTGTATTAACCTGAACCACTTTTATATAAAACAATGTTATCTATTCATGATCTCAAGGGGTTTTTTTGTTGAAATAATTTTAAACACCAGTAGCTCTGGCTCAATTCATTGCACTTTAACAAAGAGTCTATGACAAGACTGATTAAGAAAACAACCCATACATACATGAACAGTGAGAGTTCATGTTACTTACAGCCAGAAATTACTTTTGCTCCATACGTTTTGTTTTGTTTTACAAAACCTTTACACTTATAGCTCCACATGAAAAATTAAGGGGTGAAAGTGAAGCTGCTGCCAGTCATTTATACAGTATTTTCTGTTTCTTTAATGTTGGGCTTGTTGGCTACTCATACAGATCCAAACCTTCTGAAATACAAAAAAATTCCATTCGAAGAAGAATTTTTATTTATTTATCTGTCACTGTGAGACTGGTCAAACACTGGAACGAGTAGTCCAGAGAGGCTGTGGAGTCTCCATCCTTGGAGATATTCAAAACCAAACCGAAAATGGTCTTGGGCAACCTGCTGACCTTACTTTGAACAGGGGATTGAACTAGACCATGTCCAGAGGCTCTTTCAGCCTCAAGTATTCTGTGGTTCTGTAAAATACAGATACAGTGAAATGCCTGAATCCATAGTCCTTAGATCCAGTTTTTAGTGCTCCTCTAATAACAGTGTTTTCTGTAAATACTTACTAAAACCTGTGAATAATTTTAATCAAGTTCATCATCATAGTGAAACTCTGTTGCACTCTTCTACTAACATCATGTCAACCTTCACACAGCAACCTACCAAAATGTGCTTTACACTGTATTTAGGCTTTGAAGAAAAATGTTGTGCTTTTTCAGAAATCTGTGTGTGAGCAACCGTTAGTACTTACTATGTTGATTTTCTGTTATCTTTAAAAACATTCACTTGATAGCAGGATATCTGATTCTTGAGTGCTTATCTAATCTACTTACTCTTCCTCTTCCTAAAATCACAGCTGTGCTTAGGTCCCAGGATGTATTCTGAGGTCATAAAGAAATGGTCAGTGCTGGATGATGCAACCTTTATTTGTGTGAAAGACTATTAGCCAAAATGGTAGTCTTCCAAACTAAATGGAAACACAAACATGGATCTTCAGAGACAGTTGCAATTTGCATCAACCATCAAATACTACAGAACTCTGTCAGATCTTTATCACTTTTAATATATAGAACGGTATTCTCCAGAGTGCTTTATAAATATCAGCAATCTTACTTGTACAGGAAGGATAAGCCTCTGGAAACAGAATCTCAAAACTGTAAATTTAATCCTTGCCCAAAGATTAAGAAATGTTGTGAAATGAAATAACTCAGGCAGTTTAAGCAACACTATTTTTCAAAATTTTCATTTCTGGAATTCTTTTAAACAGGTTAAAAGATGGGTTACCTGCTGCTGAAAAGTGTGCCCGATACATGGTTAAAGACTATTCATTAATCATCAAGGATGTTGCTGAGGAAGATGCTGGAAACTACACCATAATATTGAGCATACGACAGTGGAACTTGTCTAAGAATCTCACAGTCACTCTTACAGTAAATGGTAAGTTTACAGCATATTCCTATGCTTCTCCTGAACATGTAAATGATAAATTTTCATTGAGCTAGTTTTTCATTGATCTTGCACAGTTCAGGTCGTTGTGGGTTTTCTTACTGACTTTCATGGCTCCAAACCCATGTGGGGTGACAGACCAATCTTTGAATCATAAGACAAACACTGGTTTTTATTAGAAGGTTTTCTGTCTTCCCAGGTCACATACTTCTTCCTGATGACTTAAATGTGTTACTAACTGTTCGTCTGACTCAACTTAGTCCTGCTGTTTTCCTTTGTTCTCCTGGGTTTTCTTCTTATTACTCACCCTGCAGGAATGTAGTATTTTCATGATCATGCAATACATTGGAAATGAGCTGGTTTTAATTGCTTTCCAATTTTTACCCTTTACAGTGAAACCCCAGATATATGAAAATGCTGTCTCATCATTCCCTGATCCCAATCTGTATTTACTGAACAGCAAACAAGTGCTGACATGCACCGTGTATGGTATTCCTCAGCCTAAAATTACATGGATGTGGTATCCCTGTAGACAAAACCATTCTAGAACAAGGTAGGACAGCTTCCTTACTTCTATTTAGCATGTCTTCCCTTACTATTACATTTAAATATTTACCTTTTCACAAAATTAATGGAGTTTGTACACTTTCATCAATATATTTTCTAGTAAACAGGTAGGCACAATGCCATGTTTTCTGCATTTTTATTTGAAAATGGAGGGCAGAGTTTATTTTGTATTGCTACTTAGGTTTATTTACAGTTCCCTACTATTCATGCGTGCAATGTGCAGAGGTGATAATTGCTTTTTAATTTTTATGAGGGAAGCCTTGCAGACAATGTCTTGCAAAGTTCACACACTTTCTCATGGATGAGATTTCCATGGTTTCCTCCATGCTTTCCTCCATGCACTGTGATTCCCCTGTGTGGCTTCTTTTGAAAATCAACAGAAATAATCTTAAAGACTTTTTCCATGATGAAGGTTAAATCTCTCTCATGATACGTTGACTCATAGATTCAATTCAGCAAGCCAAATGTGCCCAGCATTCTCCAGATGATATTTCAACAAGGTAAAATATAAATGGCACCCTACAAGCTTACTTGATGCTGATGTGGCTCTTAAGTAATCCTCGCTTATATTTAAGATTTCTTTTGAATTCTGTTTCTAATGATTACAACTTTGTGTGTTGACTCATTTATCCCAAACTCTTCCAGAATCATGAAACCTGACACAATCTTAATGATTACCAGTCAACCTCTGCAATGGCATTAGCATTAAGCTACTATTGGAGTGTTCAAACATACAAGGTATTTGAATCACAGCACAACGGAGATATTTAAAAACCTAACAAAAGTTTAGGAACGAACATTTTCTCAGTTTCAGCTGATTGCTTTATATAGGATTTAACTTCTTCAACACTTTCATAGAATTTGGTTTCGGTGCTGGTCCAGCCAAATATTTAAGTATATGCTTAACTGCAGGGATACACGACACCGTATTCAATTAAATAGGACAAACACCTTATTTCAAATTTAGAGCACTTGTAAGTGCTTTGTGATCAGTGAGAGAGTGGCCAGCACTTCCTAGAAGCACACATAGTTTTTTCCAATTACGTCTTGCTTTGGGATTATGCAAATGGGTGTCTTTCTGTGCCCTTCTCACCAAGAGGTGGCACTAGCAATCTCTCTTTTTGCTGGAATAGGTATAACCTATTCTCCATTTCAAGGACAGGTGAGGGCTGCATTGCCTCTATCATCTCTCACCTTACCTACAAAGGACAAGACACAACATCCTGAGTAGCAATTTATTGTTGCTTATAGGTGCAAGATGTAAGAGAAAAGAAATCACATCATCTTTTAAGTAAAGAAACTCTGTGAAAGGCATATATAAACTTTTTCAATCTTTTAGTCTCTTTTAAGTATTTATGCATCTATGCATGCTCTGGATTGAAATCACAGTGTGGCACTGAAAACAGCTGGTTCTTCTTTGGGAGTTGGGGTGGTGCTCGTCCATTGTCAAATATTTCCTTCTGTTAACAAGCACAGATCTGCCCTCCAGCACAGGAGAGCGTGTCGTCAGAATCAGAAACTAATATCCGCAAGCAGGTGTTTAGTAATGTGCTAAACTGTAGACTCAATTAAATGTTAATTAGAAGTGTGTTTGAGCAGGTGATCAAAGGAGAAATGTAACAATTTGAATCGGCTATTGGCTCTGTTACAAGGTTGTTTCCAGACTTGCTTCCAAATTGCCTTGGTAATTGTTCTGTGACAATTCTCTTTAACCCCCTCCCCTTCCTTCTCCTTTAAATGCTCATTGAAGTAGTAGTCTGGAGAACACCGTTTTTAATGCTTTGCATAAGAGGAGTGGAGTGACTCCCTTTGAATAATATGATGTCAATTAACTATCATTGAAAGGCAGAAATATCTGAATAATTACATTTTGTCTCCTGCTCCGGGAAGGGAGCAGAGTGGACTACCTCAGCAGCTGGCATGGCTTGCTCAGGCTGATGTCTGTGCTAGTTCAGGTGTTCTCCCTGAAGAACTGGAGAACCCTTTAATCCCACCTATTTCACTGTAATTTCCTCTTTGTGCGAGGGGAGGTTTGCCTAAACAACAGATTTAAGGCGTACTTTGTGCAGCAGATAAAAAAATGTATCTTATTCTGCCATGACATTAGCATTTCTTTGGATTTATCTGCCCAGTGTTAGGTTTCCGAGGCTAAAATGTTGCTTTACTTGTGCTCAAGTAGTGCCTATTTCTGTGCACAGATGTACCTTGTACCGTAAGTTGATAAACCCACACAGGTTACCATTATTCAATGTTTGGCAGTAGGGATTCTCATCAGGTTTCTGGGTCCCATGACACCGGACAGAGCATACACTCCAAGTAAAAAAAGACGCTGTTGCTGCAGAGACCTTGCAGTGCACAGACCTGTTTGGTCCGAGATTTATGTATGTGCTTAACTTAACATCACTTGAGTACTATCACTGCAAGCTGGGGAATGACACAGTGCATAAATTAGGTGTTTTTATTTTTGAACGACTTGCCTATGGGCTTCTTAATAGAAACCATTAGGTTGTCTGGCTGCTTCTTTCAATGTTTGTTCCAGACAGTATTTCTGTTTCAAAAATCTAAAAATACTTCAGTAGATTGCATGGCTTTTAAATAAAACACAGATATATTTTAATGCTTTGTGATTAATACAATCAATTTGCATAACTCTCCTCTCTGCATCATTCAGGCCAGTAACAGGAGGCCAGCCAAATTAGTTTCCATAGTTTCCTAGTAGCACATTAAAAAAAAATAAAAAAAACCTGTAAAATTGCTCAACAAATTTGACTTTTTGGAATGTGGAGAGACCAATATTATTAAAATTCCTTGTTCTTTATTTTCTGTTAAAATTACTTTGCTTAAACCAACTCTATTGCCGTTAAATAACATTTTGTTAGTGAGCTAGCTAACTAGATGGATAGGTGGAAATATTGTCTTCTGATGTTCACCCTAGCAAGGAAAGATAGAAGAGTCAAGAAAAACTGTCTGGGGCAAAAAATAATGTTTTAGGGTTTTTTTAAAGCTTATGCAGAGCTAGAAAATTCAGAGATGGCAGGCAAAAGATAGTAGAAGATGCAATGAGAGTTAAAATAAAATACAATTAAAAAAATTAAAAATTAGCTGTTCTTAAACGACTGAGAAACTTCTTTTCCAGTGCTATCTTACTTCAGCTTACTCTGCTGTTCTGTAGCAGACACATACATTCCCAGGACAGCCCTGGGACAACCGGACAGCCCCCACTTGCTCAGTGGATATAGCAGAAGGCAGCCTGAGGGACGTTTGTCCTGCAGTGTCCATCAGCCTCCTTGGCCTCTTCCCCACCTCTCTGGAGCTGTTATTTCTGGCCTCATTTTTGCTCAGGTTGGGTTGTCAGCAGACAGCGGCAGGGCTTGCTGAGGGTCTCTGGAGCCAGCCAGGCTGGGGTCCACCTAAAACTCATCAGCTCTGAGGCTGCAGAACAAACATCTGCACACCGGGAGCATGCTTGATGTTAATGGTTCTTGACCTGAATCTCTTCAGCAGATTTGTGTTTATCTTAAACTGCTCTGGCAGAAATTTCCAAGAAAGGCAAGTGGGATATTGATATTGCTCTGTGGAAACACTGGTTTTCTCAGCGGTTGTGCAGTGCCGTTTGGAGGCAGTTTCTATGGACATTTCCATGCGGGCAGTTCAAGAGAGGTCTTCATTGTGCTCTGCCCAAGGTTTGACTGATCAGCCCTTCAGAAACTGCAAGTAGATGCAACACTGAAATTTTACTTTGGGTGTTCCAACTCTCCCACCACCTCGCTGCCTCCCTTTCTCCTTGAGCTATCAGTTTTGTTTAGCCTCAGACTGAATTTTATTATTATTATTTTACAACCCTGTCGTCACATCAGTCTGTGGTTTTTTGGCCTTTGTTTTTTTCTCTGTGTGTGTGAGAGAGAAACACGACAGTTATTGTGGAGGTGCCTACAAAAAGAAAGTCACTGGAAAAACTGGTACCTAATTCTCTCCCCGCTTGGCTGTAGTCTCAGCATATGAACTCTTCTTGGTGGTAAAATCACCTGAATGGGTAGGATTGGGAATGAAGGGTCTGAATACCTGAAGTTGAGGACAGAAATGGGCAGCAGGGACCAGGGGCTGTTCAGCAGTGCCTAAGCTGGTACTGCTGTCAAAGAGCCAACCTCAGGAAATCACGACGTTTGTAATGCTCTGATGCGGGTCCATGCTCCGATGTGGGTCCATGCTCCTCAGTGGAATCACTACTGGTTTAACACAGAGTGATGAGATGGGAATATTATCTCCCTTTGAGGCTTGTCTGCAGTGTGAAGATAGGGTCATGTGTGAATAGTTTTCTACAGAAATAGGTCTCCAGCACTGCACAGGGAGGAAGAGGAGCGTGTCGTGGATCTCAGTGAGACAAAAACTGGAGGTTTTCCTTGAAACTTCTGCAGAGATATAGAAAGCCTGAAGCTACCGTAATGAAAGCGCACGGCCAGACTCCCACCAGCTTCGGTGAAAGAGGAGGCAGGCCATGTGTGCATAGCAGTCTAATTGCATTTCTGCATTGTTTATGTCAGTGTATTAATAAGGGATTGAAAGGCAGAATCATTAGGATGTGCTTGGATAGATTATCAGGGGAAACCAGATTTGGAACATCAGTGAGGTATGTAAAATGAACAAGTAAAGAACAAATGTTAATTGTACTTAATTAGAAATGTACTGAACCACCTAAATTTAATTGTTGGATGTCTGCAAACATTGATGCCCATTAGTTTGTCCACAGCGACTGTTTTTGTTCCCCATGCCACCTTCTATTTTCGGGAAGGGGAAGTCTGAGTCCTTAGAGCTGGTAAAAGTAGGTCAGATGCCATTAATAAACAGGTAGTTCAAAAATGCCTTTGTTTAATTTGACATGTGGCCAGATCCTCAGCTCTAAATTCACACTGACTGAGGATCTGGCTGGTGGCTTTTGTGCCTTCCACTCTCTATTACAAGAAAATGCTCTTACAGTGGTCTAGTAATGTAAAGGTACTTAAAATGGGTGCATGAAAAAATATGCTAGCTATTCCCTTACTTTGGTGTGGTTGGGGAAATAGATTAGCATAGATGAAAATCAAACCCTGTGTTCTTCACATACCTTCGAAAAAATGCAGAGGAACCGACATGAGTGTACACTGTGGCACCGTGGACTTGTGAGAATTTGAAGCCAAAAGAGAGAAGTGAAATAGCATCTGATTTACTTCAGCCTGAACAAGCAATGTGCTGAAATATCTCATTCTGCACTTCCACTGTGAACCAAAAGTTAATCCTCTAAAGACAGCTAGTAGGACTGTATCCTCCTCCTCAGTCAGTATTTTGGAATTTTTTTTGTTTTAAGTCGTTTTACTTACAAAATGCCATATGAATCAGACCTGCCATATACATATGGATAAATAAGCTTGACAAATACAGGCTATACATTGTGTACAGTTTGGCCCAGTCTGTTCTCAGGGTAACACAGTACATGCACTGATGAATTTATTCTGCAAGCTGTAACTGGTTGCACTATGGGTTTTAGCTGAACCAGAAGTTTAAGCTTTCAAATCTCAGTATTGCTAGTTTTCAAATCACTTTAAAGCAAAGTTTTCCCAGTCTATTTCCAAAATGTTTTAAACTAGAATGCATTATGTTGCCTGAGTAATTATTTTAATTGGTCATTGGCCAAACCTAAACCATAAGGACTACAGTAACACCCAGATGATCAGGAGTGCTCTGCTTAGTATCATACTTTTAACCCTCGCCCTCCTATCTTTTTTTTACTTGCTGTTCCTTGTTTTTTTGCCAGTTTCTTTTTTCCTCTTGTTGCCTTCAGTGGGTGGTCTCCTGGCTTTACTAAGGACAGTCTGACACCCAATCTTAAGGAAGAACACATAAGGATCATGCAGGCAGTGGGGCATTATTGCTTGATCTTTTACTCATTGTGGTCCAGCCCATAGAAAATAAAGTGTGTGAGAAGTTGTACGTGGGGACTGCACATCGTGAGCGAGGCCCCGCACTCTGGTGGTGTCTGAACCAGTGGGACATCCCAGCCCGGAGCCAGAAACCTGCTCCTGCACTAGCAGCGACTCTTGGCCAAAGGAAGGCACCAGGTCAAACTCTGTGCGTGCTTAGGAGTGATTACAAATGGACTACTATTACTGGATTGAGTACACCTTTTAAAAAAATATACAAACTTTAGTTAGCATCCTTTTTCCTTTTACGTGTGCGCCTTTCAAAAAGCCTTTGCAGAAGGCTTTGAACAGACACGGCGTATGAGGTAAGATCATGCTCATAAAAAAATATTCACTTAAAAAATAGAAAACAGAGGTTAAGAGGGAACAGTCAATTCTTGCAGCATAGGGAGGTGACCAGTGAAGTATTTCGGGAGCTGGTGCTTGGGTCTGTACTTGTCAACATGTTCAGAAATAACGTGGAAAAGGTGGTAAGGAGGTGACAGAGTTTGCTGATGACACTAAGTTACTCAGATTTGTAAGGATGAAGGCTGATTGCGAAGAAATGTAGAACTATATGAGTTTGGGTATCTGAGTGATCAGCTGCCAGCTTAAATTCACTGAAGATAAATGTACATGATGTACATAGGAAAAAACAATCTTTCACATGTAAAACGTAAAGTGTAAAAGGCTGTACATGCAAAAAGGCTGTTGGCTGATCATTACTTCCACAAAGAGAGATCTGAATGTTGTGATACACAGGCGTGTTGTGATACACGTGTATATGAAAGCGATCACAAATAATGAGCAGCTCAAGAAGCAAATCAAGTGTTAGGAATTACGAGGAAAGAAATAAAGAGCAGAATAGAGAATGCTATGATAATCCCACATAAATCTATAAATTACCAACTTTTTTATACTACGAGCATTTCTGATCCTTTCATCTCAAAGGGTGTAGCCAAACTGGGAGGCACACCAGGAAGGGCAACAAAAAGGATCAAAGGAATTTCAGGGAATGAGAGGAATGTGTGAGGGACAAGCGAGGAGGGAGGTCAAAGCTCTGGACACTGAAAAAAATGTGACTTGAGGGGCTACACAATAGAGATTTGCAGACTTGTGAAGGATGCAGATGTCTGGGATCAGCTGTGTATGTCTTTTTCCAGTTCAAGAAGTAGGGGCCATTAAATGAAGCCAGGAGGAGTGTAATTTGGGACAGAAAAAGGAGGTGGGTCTTCATGCAGTGGGCAGCAGACCTGTGGGGGTCTGAACAGTTTGCACAAAGTCTTGGAAGAGAAATCCACTGAGGTGTGAATGCCTCCATTGTGGGAAGCTCTTGAGCTGATAATAATTGGTGACTGGGGGAGTATTAGGAGGAAGTATCTGAAGTTAGTCCTGTTCTTACTCATCCCCAACCATCTGCTTATGGTCATTGTTGAGACAGGATATGGGGTAGATGGATCCTTGGTCTTATATCCACATCTGTCAGTATTTTCTTTTCCTGTTTTCCCTCTAATCAACTCCCCTCTCTCCTTAAAAATGTTTCCCTCCATTCTTTCTCATTCCTTCCTTGTTTTCTGCCTGCACTTCCAGTCCCTTGCTCCAGTCAGCCCAGAGTTTCTCTCTCCCTACTTGCAGTGAAGCTGAAAACAAACCATCTTGAAAAACACAAACTCAGTGAAGCAATAGGTCTTTCATCTCCTCCACTGATCATTGGAAAATTGAAAGGGTGTTAGCTGTGCTTCCAGCTTGTCAGCAAGACAGAGAGTATTAAGGACTATGTAAATAGATTAGGAAAGAGTTACTTCTTTCTAGAGCCAAGAGGATCCAGTCAGGACAGCAAAGGAAAGGAAGGGAATTTTGGCATTATGAGAAGGAAGGTGTTGGAAATACCTGGATCTTGGGAGGCTGTAGTTGTGAGGTTATGTCTAGAAGTCGAGTGAGCTATTAGGAGTGACTTGTGCATGGAAAATGACTTATGCTAGAAGGGTCTCAACAATATCTTGGACTTTCTATGTAGGGAACTTATTTGGAAATAGAAGAAACAGAGACTAAGAGTAGACGTTGCATGTAGAGGTTTCATGGTCTTCCTCTTTAGGTTTCTGACTGCTCAATCAAATCAGAAAATGCCTCTTCCTTTCAGTACAACACAGACTATTAAAATAAAACACTTTTTCCCAGCAAGAAGTTCTAGGTGCTTGTGGAAACCTCATGCTTTGCTTGAGAAGTCTGTAGCTCCTGCCAACATTCAAGTCCTCTGTGGAGGACATGATTGGCACCCTCTGAGAGAGAAAGTGGAGGCTGAGTCACAGGACTGCATGGGAGATGAGAGTGACTACAGTCTAGCAAAGGAGGGAAAGGAGGTGGACAAGAAGGAAGGAAGGAAGGATTGGCTGAAATGTGATGGTATTCTGTGTCCATGAAGGATGCTAAGCAGTGTGAAGCAGGAAACAGGGTCAAGAAGCGAAATGTATTTATCTGATAACCAACTCAAGATGAGAAAATTTAAGGTCAACTCAGGATGTGCAAAAAACAGAAAAATTACTTTCAAATGCTGTTACGTTCCCTGGTGGCCAGGGGTCTTAAGTACTGGCAAAGAAGTTGGAAGCAAAATGTGTTTTTTGGTGACCCTCAGCCTCAGGTATTTGCATTTTTTATTGTGAATAGCTGGTGTTGCATGGTGCTCAGGTGTGCAGATGTAGAAGTGATTATTCTCCTGTGGAAATGTGCGCATAGGCTGATGAAGGGTTGGAAGGTGGGTTAGGTAAGACTGCTGTTGATCTTACTGCTTCTTTTGAGATAATTCAGATAATCAGCTTTCTGTGGTAGCATACTGGGGTAGTTCAGGGCAAGCCATAATGTTTGGAAAGGATGACTGTAAAGGGAAACACTGTCCATTTTTCTGGTTGCATGTAGATAGTAACGGGGGGAAAAAAGGCAGTGTGCAGCTGTCAAACAGTTTCTTTTTCCATAGAGGCATGGTGATGTGCAACAAGACCATGAATGACATGTACCCTTCTGTTTTTAAAGATGCTTACAAGGAGGATGAGGCATTCAGGACATTGGGAATCTCCCCTAGAGAATGCACTTTCCCTCTATCCCTCTAAGTATCCCCCTCAACAGGGGCACAGAGCATCCTACAAAACAGAAAACAACTCAGTCCTCATGCTGGCAGCTGGGCAGTGCACCAGGGCCCCAACCCAGCCTAATGCATTGAGGCCACTGAGAAATCCTCCAGCCACCCTGCAGCTTGGCAGCAAATAACTGTTCAGCACAGCTAATAGTGTCCAGTGTACTTGGTCACAAGTCCACTCCCATGCTGGAGACTGAGGGTGAGGAGTGGCAATGGAGAGATACTGTTCTCTGGGAGTCGTAAGCATGTCTGAAGTGAGATGGACTGGTGATGTTCCATCTGTTCTTGATGGGCAAATGTCGACACTGCAGTGGGCAGCAGTAGGGACCAGTGAGAGCAAAGAAGTGAAGGGCTGAAAAATGAGATATGCAGAGGAGGAACCTGCATCACTCTCACCAGGACTTCTTGTGGCATTCCTTGCTAAGCTCCTAAATAAATAAAAATAAACAAACTACAATATATGATGTAAAATGTATCCAGCTCCTACTATTTGTAGGAGATTTTCTCCTAGCCCCACTAACCTACATACTCCATATGAGTGTGTGTATTGGGGAAGGTGCTTGGGATGAACTCTCAGCTGGCTGCAACTTCACCACTGAATGTGGTGGGGGACAGCATTTCAGCCTCTAACCCATTATTTTTGACCTAGAGTGAGAACGCTTGGACCATAGCTCCTTAATGGACAAGTGCATTATAGTGTTACAGCCAAAGCTCACAGAGCACGCTGGTGGGCGTCCAGTACACATTCTCCCCCTCCACCTCCATTAAGCACATTTTACAACCTGTACATGCTCCCTCATACTATTTTTCTTCTCTGTTTCCTGCCTCAAAACAACTCAATATGTCCCAGGACACGTGGCTACACCAGCCTTGCACTACCAATTGCACAGAGCTGGATGCCAAGGCATGGAGCAGGTGAGGCTCATGTCATTCAGATTTTTTTTATAACTTCCAAGTGAAAAACAGTTCCTATATATTCTTTACAATTCCAGGAATTTCCGGAGTTCCTGTCTTAAAGTTAGTGTTGTCACCACCACCTCTTGAAAGACGTTGAGTCAGCCCAACTTGAATTTGTAGCCCCAGTGCTGCTAGGGATTGATTGCTGCCCTAAAAAAAGAATAGGTGCTGAGAAAAATATGGTGCCTGCCATTAATCACTCTCAAAAATGGTCACCATTAGTGAGAGGATGCTCCTCTTGCTCCTAGTACTGGTGCAATTGCCAAATACTACCTCGGTAAACAAGAGTGTGATTGAGGCTGCCAGTGGCTTTGCCAAGAGGAATTCTTAGAGAATTGAATGGGATGTTACAGGAAGGAAAGGTTGCAATGGCCTCTGGCATCACACAGGAGGGTTTGGGAGGGAGGAGCTGAGAAGATGAGAAGACGAGACGAATTTTTTTCCTATTGATATGGGGATTGAGGCTTTTTCACTGGTATTTGTCACTGTGCTACTACAACTGCAAATTGCAGAACTGTCTCCAGGATGGGGAAGAAGAGGTGTCTGGACACAAGCTGAGTCTAGGGCTTTTGTTTAGGACTGTCTCTCATACAGGGAGTCAAATCTGTCCTGTGAACAAGTAGACAAATTCTTTACCTCAGCTCCTATGCTCTGCTATAAATCACTGGGGTGACAGCAAAACCACTTTTCTTCTGAAATCAGTAGTTTCGTAGCCAGGACTTCAGCTTGGAGCTGGTTTCTAGTTTGATTTCAGTGAAATACATCAAGATGACATGAAGTACACTCTTACCCTGGAAACTTTTCCCCGACGATAGTTATAAATATACCACATTATTGTGCTTGGCATGATGTATGCTAATAGAGGTGAGGGCTCTGAAACTCATTAGGAAAGGGAGCGGGCTGCGGAGCAGAGTGAGGACAGTGTGAAGCTAAGGTTGATAACCATGGCCTTGTCCAGAATAGGCCATGGGAGTTTTCTTATCTCACTTTGGCAGGAGGTGCTGCTAGCTTCCTGTGCGAAATCAGGAGCATATGCTGCTTTCCTCTTGTTGTTTGGCTTCCTCCGCTACACAAGACGGTTCCCAGCACTGTGATTATCTTTGCATCTTCAAACATGGCACACTCTGCTTCCTCAAGGGCTTGATGTATTCTTGAGAAGCAGGCTGGCTCCCCTCCCCCAGGCCACTTCTCTAGGGCCCCCACCGGTGCCAGCTCCGCGCATCACAGACCTTTGATAAAGCTGAACTTACATCTGGTTGCATAAACCTCCCCCCAGCCCTTCCAAAGAAGTGTAAATTCCCGAAGTTAAGGGCGACGAGCAGGTCTGCCGGCGGAGCTCGCCCTGCGCGCAGGCAGCCGGGCAGGCAGCGC
>NW_010562104.1:301-5422 GCF_000687285.1 Phaethon lepturus | reverse complement strand
GGGCTCGCTCGGGCCCCGGGAAACCTGCCAGCAGCCCCGGGCACTCTGCTCGCCCCTCCGGGATCCGGGACAGCAGCTAAGTGCTCGTTATCAGCGCTGGGAAGATACGACAGGATGAGAGCAGAATAACAAAAGCTCCAAGACGTGATTTATGGAGAAAAAAAATAAACTTAGTATTAGTTTCCAATGGCGTTTAAGTTTCAGAGGCCAGCCAAGACTTCTTTTTTTAAAAAAAAATCCATTTCACTGAAATACTCTTTTCTACAGGGACTTTTCTGTGTTGTGCTTAGACGGTGTTGTAACAATAAACAGGCATCTTTGTCTTAAGGGACCGCAGATACTGCCAAAGCAGGCAACTTTTTAAACATACAATAACCTTTAACTAATTGTAAAAGTCAAGCCAGGCAGCCCGAACAGGCAGCGAGCTGGGGCTGGGGCAGGCTGGGAGCGCGCTTCGCGGAGGAGTGACGCAGCACGGGCTTTTACCCCGCGCTGCTGCCAGCTGGCTCCCGGGGAAACTTGACATCACCGTAAAGCCCAGGAACTGCCTTTGGAAAACTAACCGGCTCCTTGCCCGCCCGTACAGTTAACGGTTTGTGAATGGAAGCCAAGGCGTGATCTCCCAGCCTCCCCAGCGAACGGCGGGGACCAAGGGGAACGTGGGGACGCAGCCCCCAATCCAGAGACGCCTCTGCCCCAAGCCACGGGGGATGCTTGGGGAGAACCTGCCTCAGATGAAGGGAAGGCCGACGGCAGCGCGGCACGCTTGCTGAAAAGCGTTAAAAGCTATGCCAGAAAGCAAGAAGGCAAATCACTCGTTCTAGTCATTTCTCCCCTCCTCAGACAGCCGAGGCTGGCAGAGAGCTGGGATGCATTTGGGAAGCTGCTGAGCTTTGCTCATTAGTTGCTCCTTGCGTTTCACTGATGAAGATCAACGACAGCTCATTGAGCATCAGCCCTGTTACGGGGTTAGCGGGCTAACGGCTCCAGTACAGCCACTGGACTATTTTAAGTGGGTCCGAAAGCACGTTGCTACGTGCCTGTACGTAGGGTAATCCAAACGGGGGAGATGCTTTTGGCAGAGGCCAGGAGCTGGCGGTGGTCATTGTCCAAAGCCACGTGGCTGCGAGGAGACCCGGGCTCCCTTCAGGGGCCACGCAGCAGCACTCGGGGGAGGCCACGGCACACAGTCCGACCCGCTCCAAGCCTTCCCAAAGCCTTCGGGGGGCTGTGAACCGAGGCCCTTTCACCTGGCCCACGTCCTAGAGCGGCTCAGGCAGTTTATTTTGAACTGAGTCGATTTTTATAGTTACTGTTTATGAGCCAAGAGTATTTAATTTGAAATCCTACATTGTTTTAAAAAAAATAATTAAATTAAGAGCACCCTCCTCCCAGCCTGCTCCATAAAGCTTTCCCTGGAGATGCTCAACTGAAAGGATCTGGAACTCATCACGGTACCATCTGCCGTCACCGAGAGGTGATCAATCATCCTGAAAGTTTAAACACCCACAGTGCCTTAATCTGTTATAGTGTTCACATCAACCTATTTTAAACAGTGAAAGAGAGGACATGCTGTCCCCTCATGGCACAGCGGTCAAGCCCCAGCTTCCACCGAGCTATAAAACACCAGCATTTCCTAATGTTTACAGTCAGTGCTAAGACAAATATCCTTCCTCTTAGGCAAGACACAAGGACAGAAGCGGAGAGCTACGTGTGACACCAGCTCACGCATCGCCCTGTGACCGGGGTGAGGAAGCAGGGCGCATCCCCACGCAGGGGCCTGAGCAGGGATGAGCACTCCCCAAACCTGCTTTCTTTCTGCCCACACACAGAAGCTTTGCCTGGAAGTGGAGGAGAGCAAAACTAACGCGTCAAGCTACCACGGTTAACATCAGGGGCGCACAAAGGGCTCCTTCTCCATAGGAAACAGGTAAATTCAGAAGTTAGTGGAAACCAAACGGATACTGATGGCTCAATCCCCCTCCACTAGGAGCAGGCAAGAGGCCAGGCCAGACCTACAAGACAGCTTTACCCATCCCCGAGGAACACCGATCAATCAACTGATGAAGTACTTTTCACTTGTGCCGTCTGCGAGCTTTGGTATTGCACAACGCGGGTGTTCTGGTTCACGTCGAATCACTGCCCGAGAACAAGAGTGGCCCCTGAGGCTACTGAGGTTGGCTTTCCTCTGCCCTACGGTGGCCCGATGCACAGGCTGGCTGCTCCCGAGGAAGGTGGCAGGGGCCACAAGCTTTGGTCCCCTCAGGTCCCTGCTGCCCGGTACTACAGCTCTGCGTGTCCAAGAGGCATCACCTGGCCTTTCGGGACCTGAAGGAGTTTGCCAGGAGAGCAACAACCAGCCTTTTAAATCCTGCTAGCACCACTGTCAAGATGGCTTCTATGGTTTGGATTTAGGACGCACCAGTGCAAGCCATCAGCGCCAGTACTGTTACGTGAAATACTGGGGGGAAAACCGGTACAAAGCATTTACTATCATTTCTGTTCCTAGCAGATGAGTAGGCAGTCTGTTAAGAGAGTTGAATTGAATGTAGGGTTTCTTATAACAACCTGGGATGAGACATGCTGTCATCATTGGCTTAGAAGAAGTCCTGCTCAAAAAAAAAAAAAAAAAAAAAAAAAAATCACTGTTTGTCCAAATTGGCAACAAATTGTTTGTTTTCTTAGACAAGAACACCGGGTAGTCCACAAGTTCGTGATTCATTCTCCACCATGAAGGTCTCCACCCCATGTTTCTCTAACAGACAGCTATTTATTGACCTGCTAAACCTTTTCTTAGCTTACCTGAAGACACCAGCCAGCTTCACTGTGCTGGTCTTCATCTACAGGGAAAAACACATGGGGCAGCTGAGGGTTCTGCTCATCACTCCACAGTTCGAGCCCCTGGATATGGCTCTCCTGTGTTGGAAACGAGCTGTAGCCATGAAGGTTGCAACTGTGGAAAACACAAAAAAAAGCACATACATCCCACTCCCAAAATTGTCTCTATCAGAGCTTAATAGAAGAGGAAGTAATTTAAGGTGCTGTTTGGTGTGCATACACAATATCTAAGGACTCCCTAGATGGGTGAGGAATAATTCAGGTACGCTTACAGACCCAGACCTTGCAGAGACTACAGACAAGCCTTCCGCTCACTCTTCTGAGGGGGGCAAAAGATGACAATGGTGATGAGAGGGGGTAGAATAAAGTGGAAATATTTGAGGATTTTATAGATGAGTATGTGAATTAAGGGAGTTATAGGAGAAATTTAGGCATTGAAGGTTTGCGCTAAAATATCCTGGGTTTTCACTGTGCGTGTCCAGGAGGCACCTAGATGTTGGGCAATTGCCAAAGGGACACCAAGCCATACTATCACTTCAAAGAGGCCACAGCAGGCACCGTGGGATAAGTGAAAACAGAATAAATTTGACAGATGCTGTACATTAATAGATTAAAAGAGAAATTTCCCTGACAAGCTCTGCTGTGCTGCTGCGTGCTGACTAGGAGGCAACCAAGGTATGAAATACAACGTCTGTCCTAGACATTTTCAGTCCTGGTCCAGCTGAGGATCTCTCAGTCCTGGCCATTTGGTGGATCAGGCCATAACAGACATGAATCCAAGCCTGGGTACGGATCCTCCTTCAGAGCCACTTCCACCAGCCAGAGCATTGCTGGGTGAAAAAGGATTTTCGGAAACACGTACCTGCGTGGTAACTCACTGTCGCTGGGAGCCAAAGGGGGCAATCGTCCCCATGCCACTGGCTGGCCGGCTCCGCTCTTCTCTGTTAGAAATAAGAAGGAAAGACCATGAGACCCGCTGCCTTTTTAGACTTCACCTGCAGGCTCATGGAGCTCGCCTTGGAGACAGCTTTCATGACGAAAAGGGCTTTCTTGAGATAACAAAGCCACATCAGAATCAGTCAAGACTGATAATTAAAAGCCACAGCAAATCATCCCTAAATCAAAAATATAGTTACAGCATGTGCTTTGGGAAAGAGCACAAAGGGCCAAAATTTAATTTTCCTTCAGTCAGCACATAAATTCATCGGCTAATGTCTGAGCCACAGCTGCCTCCGTGATGCCCGCCGAGATTCCTCTGGAAAAGAGGGGGAGAGAAATGTATTCAAGACGTAACGCAAGCACCGTGAGCTAAGCTTTTTTAATTCTTTCCTTCCCCATCCCCAGGTTTCACTCCAGCGTCACTCACAATGCTGCGTTTTTACTGATGTCTACATCTGATGCATTTTCAAAGCCCAGAAGCGAACAGCGCTCAAAACACAGTGAGAGCCGCTTGGGAATCGCTTTCCAATATTTGCACGAACAACCTCGGAGCTTTGAGAACATCTGAAAGCCGCTGCGTCCCACAGAGGCCCTGCATCGCACCCGTGAGCTTGGGGTTTGGCCCAGAGCACAGGAAAAGCCTGAACTTGTGAAACAGAGGTTAGTCAGATTTGACTAAACATCTGGTCATCGTCAGCGTGGAGAGCAGCTCTCCGAGGTGGGCGTTTATGATATTGGCCCTGAACAATTGCTATTTCTTACGAAATGGAGCGTTTAAAAGTTTGCTGTGTACAAGGCTGTTTATTGGCTCCTGTTGTCGTCTCCACCGGTTTCCTCTTCCAGCACCCAGCTTGCGGAAGCAGCACTAATCGCGTCCAGCGGACACCTCCCCAGACGTCCACCACGTACTTCGCTCCGTCAGCAGCAGTCGCACAGCTCTGCCGCGGGCTGGGAACCGTCCCGCCGCGCACCCTCGCTGCTCCCGCGTCCCTTCGGGCTGTTTGCAGCACAGGCAGGTCAGCTCCGTGGGGTTAAAAAAAAAATGCCTGGTTCCAACCGCAATGGTAGTGCTTACAGAATTCGCAGTCATAAAGAAAACGTACGCCAGCAGTTGTGAATTTGACTCTGCTTGGCAGCAGGGACTCCCCAGCACCTTCTGAAAGCCAGCCGCTCTCGTCAGAGGTGCCGCCTTTGAGGCAGCCCGGTTGGAAGAACGTTGGCCAGAAACGCGTGGATTAGTCAGTACCTCTGTGAGTAACGGGAAGGGAGGTATAACGACCCAGACAACTGCTGCCTCGTCACGCAGGCTGCGGAGCCGCGCAGAAAACGTTAAGAGCGTTATTC
>NW_010562104.1:0-270 GCF_000687285.1 Phaethon lepturus | reverse complement strand
CGTTATCCCCCCTGCCACTCGCTGGGGAAACACACTTTCACCGCAAGGCTCTGGAGGACGGGTCCGTCTCTGTGCCGCGCCCGCGCCGGGGACCCCTCAAATACCACCACGGGCCAAACGGGCAATGGGAGCTATACTGATGCCACCTTGCCACGCACTCCCAAAGCGCGTAGGAAGAGGCGATCTCCAGGTCTTTGGAGAGAGGATTATTTCATGAAACTGCGTGGGGTGACATCCCCCGAAACCCGGCCGCCCTCGAGAGGGGAGCAG
>NW_010562103.1:0-1863 GCF_000687285.1 Phaethon lepturus | reverse complement strand
GGGAGCCCAGCGGTACAAGGGCCGCGCAGGGCGAGCGTGCTGTATCCGTCGGCACCTCCCAGCCGCGGGACGGCCCGGAGATGCCAAAGCTTTGCAGGGCTTCGCTCCTAGAGACTGTCTTCGCTGCTCCCCTCTGCTGCCAGCCTGGCTGAGGAGCTCTAGGGGAGGTGCTGCAAGCGAGGAAGGACAAAACGCTGTTTTGCGAGGAGCGCAGAGAGTCAGTCGGCTAATTCGAGGCAAGAATCTCTTCCAGAAAGGAAAGATAAGGAGGAAGCTGCTTGTTCTGTAAGGATGAGGCCAGGGAGGCTGTATGGCAGCGCCTGCGGAGCTGCGCCAGCGTCTCTGTGCTCCTGCCTCCTGCTGCATTTTCTTCCTGTGGGAGCTGCACGCTCCCGTTTGCCCACTGAGCAAAGGGCCAAGCCCCCAGGCTGTGTGTGGCAAGTCCCGGGCTTGACCCACAGAGAGTAGCCAGCGCTCCATTCGGCCAGGGTCAGACTGCAGTTTCAGAGCATCCTACCGGCTCTGATACCAGATTTCATTCTACGTTCAGTTTCTGCTGCTCCAGCAGTGCTGGGGGTGCTGGGGTGCTGGGTCAGCCACTCTGCCATGGTTTCCATCCAGCTTAATCGCTAACGTAACCACCGATGAGCGCCTGTGCAACGAACGGTGGGGTGGCCCTTTCTGAGGCTTTAAATGCAGCAGCGAGGATGGACGCTGGGTACCTACATATCACAACTGAGATCATTTTCTAGATGCTTGTTGCTTGGCAGCCAAAGGCTTAGAAATGTCAATTTCTAATTAAAATCATGCACCCAAAATCTGCACACCCTCCCCAAAACCCAGTATTTTTATACACTGCTCTCAGCTGCAGTGGGCATGGTAATAGCTCCCGGCATGCGAACATCCAGGAGCAAGCCACGTTTCTGCCAGGGAGGATGCAGGTGAGATATATGCGCCAGCTAAGCAGAAGTGCACTCAGTTAAAAAAAAATAGATGCAACCTGATAAGAAGGGAGATTAAGGATGTGACCCAGAAATGGAAATGAGGAAAGCTTCACGGAGCACACGACAGGCGCAACAAAGCCAGCGTGCTAACCGCAAAAATGACGGCAGCGTACCGTCACTTTCCCACCCGAGATGCAAATGCTGGCGCCTGGACCCGGGGACAGGCAGCACGGGGGAGCTGACAGCCTCACTTTGCCAGGGCAGCGTCTGCAGCCAGCGCCAGCCAGGCAGCATCCCTCTCCCCTGGGTACCCGTGTCCTCTCCCGGCGTCAGGATCCTGTGCTGGCAACTGGTCAGTGTTTGCTGAAAATGGGGTTTCCTTGTAGGAACTGGTGTTTGCAACACCAGAAAGCTGGGTCTAAAGGTAAGCTGCTATGTCCGAGGTAGCGTGGCTCTCATCCAGCCCGGTTCCTGGTTCTACTTGGGCAGGAGACACAGTAAACCCAGACCCCTGTGGCACCAGTCCCCGGGCAGAAGCAGGAGGTAACTCCACGGTGAAGCCTACACATGAAAAAAAACAGCCTCACTGAAAAGTACAATAAGATAAATTACTATCTTTTAAATCCATGTCATTGGATTACAGATTTGGTGAGGTTAAAAATAATAATTGTTGGCAGTTGCATTTGCTTTCTGGTATATGAACTTTAGAGTTTGTATTTCTGAGCTTTAGCTACACATGAATAATGCCAAGGGCATGGAGACAGGAAAGGGGGGGGAAAGGTGCTGGGACTCCCCCAGCAGTGCGGCTCCGGGCAGTCGGGCTGCGGGAGGTCACAAATATTTGCAGCTCCCATGAAATGCCCCGCGAAGTCCTGAGCCGGCACGCGGCAGCAGACCCTGCCGTGGGCAGAGCCGGCCC
>NW_010562102.1:7702-9557 GCF_000687285.1 Phaethon lepturus | reverse complement strand
CTTACTTGCTGGCTGGGGTTAAACCACGACACAAAAATGGCAGACATGATTTGGGATTGCTTATTCTTAAAACAGGAAGACATTGATGAATAGGCCTAGGGTTTTTACTTCAAGATGCTACAGTACCAGAAAGGAAACAATAAAGTATTCATATCAGTCTTTAGAAACTCTGGGTACATCTGTAATTGCTAAGAAACATATAACCTTCTATATCAAATTTCTTAAATGGATTAACATCAAAGTGTGATGAACTGAGTATTAAAATCAAGGTCTGAAGCAGCAAGACAAAAATTAATAGAACCATTGAATCATAGAAAGGTTTGGGCTAGAAGCGACCTTTAAAGGTCGTCTAGTCCAACCCCCCTGCAAATGAGCAGGGACATCTCATCTTCAACTAAATCAGGTTGCTCAGAGCCCCGTCCAACCTGACCCTGAATGTTTCCAGGGATGGGCATCTACCACCTCTCTGGCAACCACACTCATTGTAAAAAATTTCTTATAGAATCATAAAATCATTCAGGTTGGAAAAGACCCTTAAGATCATCAAGTCTAAACTAATGCTACCAAATGCACTGCTAAACCATGTCCCTAGGCACCATGTCTACACGTCTTTTAAATACCTCCAGGGATGGTGACTCAACCACTTCCCCGGGCAGCCTGTTCCAATGCTTGACCATCCTCTTGGTGAAGAAATTTTTCCTAATATCCAATCTAAACCTCCCCTGGCGCAACTTGAGGCCATTTTCTCTCATCCTATCGCTTGTTACATGGGAGAAGAGACCAACACCCACCTCACCATCTACCCTCTTGTAGTTTAAAACCATTACCCCTTGTCCTATCGCAACAGGCCCTGCTAAAAAGTCTGTCCCCTTTTTTCTTATAAGCCCCCTTTAGATGCTGGAAGGCTGCAATAAGGTCTCCCCAGAGCCTTCTCTTCTCCAGACTGAACAACCCCAACTCTCTCAGCCTGTCCTCATAGGAGAGGTGTTCCACTCCTCTGATCAATTTTGTGGCCCTCCTCTGGACCTGCTGCAACAGGTCCATGTCCTTCCTGTGCTGAGGGCTCCAGAGCTGGACGCAGTAGTCCAGGTGGGGTCTACTTTATCAAGTGCCTTTGGTTAGTACTCCCAGGAATTCCCTGCTATATTAATATAAAGGCAATTTTAGTCTTTTTTTCATTTTGTCCTAGTGGATGGTAAAAATGGAGCATTTACTAGAGCCATTTTGAGGGAGCAGCTTATGTTTCTGTGTAAATAATGCTTAACACTTAAGCCTCAACTTTTATAGATTTTTTTTGAATAAATGAATTTTCAGTTATGCTGAGTTACAGTAAATGGTGAAAACCAAGCACACACCTTTTAACTGTCAGGCTGATTTCCATTTATGATCTTCTATCCATGCCAATAGAAAGTACATAGACATGTCAAATTTCAAGCAAGAAAATGCATCTCTTCAATTTACAGAATTGAACAAGATTCAAAAGGTTAATATAACTACTGCTAAGAGAAAGGACAACTACAGAATATGGTAACAGTAACACTTTCTTATCCTGATTCTCCTGTTATCCTTCTGGTTTTCTTTGCCTCTTTTCCTGTTTTTAACTGTTTTCCTCTTCACTGCTGTACAGTTCACCGGACCTATTATTTTCCTCTTTTGTTAAAAAATGCCTTATAAAATCTATCATCAAAATAAACTTCTTTTGTATGGCTTTTAAAAAGTTATACACTCTGTGGTTTCATCCTGTTGTTTAAAAGTACAGTGTCAGTACAATTTCAAGTCTGTTGGCTTGACATAATAAATGGAATAATCAAGCTCTTGCTAAAAATTCTCTGTAATAATTTCCATTTGTTCTTTC
>NW_010562102.1:0-7688 GCF_000687285.1 Phaethon lepturus | reverse complement strand
ATTTTCCATAGTGTCTTCCCTCTTCCACACCCTCTATTTCTTGTTGTGTCAATGATCTAATTTAAAACTCCTTGGTCAGGAGCATAGTTGTTTTCTAATATACATTGTAGGCATAATAGCATATTCTCTGAAGAAAACATTTAAAGAAATTAGTTTATGAGGAAAAAATCTCTTAGCTCCTTACTATTTATTACTTGCATTGCCTTATTGCTCCAAATCTCCAGGTTGAGCTGGGCTGTATTATGCTGAGAAACAAATATATGACAAAATATGCTAAATCCCAAAGATGCTGATTTCTAATCTGAAACTGAATGAAATACAAAATCTGAATGGAATGCACAGTAAATGAAAAGAATTGTGAGTATGGACAGAGGATATACACAACTAATGTGACTGCATGGATTATTTTACACAGTTGCTAGTTCCAGAACATGTGATTTTTTTAACCATGAAAAAATAAAAAAGTCAATTAATATCTCTCAGCTGCTATTTATCCTGATTTGAAAGTCAATGCTACAGTACAAAGTATCAGAATGCCTGCATTTATATCTTACATTTTTAGCAGCCTTATTAAAATCCAGAAGGTCTAATTTCTTTATTTACCTCTCTTGAATATTGGATTTCTTTCTATAGTTTTTCAAATGCACTTTATCTTTATTCACCTAAAGAGATAAATATCTTATAAAACTTTTTTTTTTATATCATAAAATCTCTGGAAAATTTTAGATGCCTGTTTTTTTTCAAAAATTATGTGAGAAATTTAAGCCAGATGAAAGAAAGCTTCAGGAATTCATAAACAACTGAACATGCTGTCTTCAGCTACACCTTCATTTTGGCCAACTTAAAGACATTCCAGTGCAGATGACAACTCATTCTAGCTTTACAATAGCTAAGGTGCTAGTAAGAATCTAACAATCTTAAACATTTACTCAGCATACAAGTCATTGGCACCTTGCTTATGATTTTGTACTGCTTTGCAGTTACCATAGTGACTACAGTGCACACCTACTGAAAAGTGGAAAGGACTGGTAAGCCCTAATACTAGTTCATTTGCTACTGAAATGTCTTTTTAGTCCCCTTTGATGCTCATACAAACACAAATTGTTTCTTGATAGGCTTTAAGATGACCACTGTTTCTTTTGTAACATCTTTTAATTGCATGATTGTCATATTCTACTAGCATTCAGGGAAATTTCTTGTAAAATCTCTTAGGAACCATGTAAAATACTAAATATGTCATGCTATTACTGTGCTGCATTCCACCCAGGATAACCTTGAAATCTGCTTTGTAAGAAGAGGTATTACATAAATTAATTTAAATTGAATTTCTAGAGAGAATTTTGAGTAGCTCACCAGTGCCTACATTTTCACAAGCTGTATGAAGAGTGTAGTGAATGTATGTTTCTCTGAATTGTTTTATGACCACTCAGAAATGTTACTTTTCAGCACCACTTTGCAAGTCCACTGATTTGACAATGTAGAGCAAATAAGAAGGTAGTAAGGTTGTATTCAGCACATTTTTTTAATACCTTCACTGTGTATATATGCACAGCTACTGTTTCCAGAATGCACAATTGTGATTCACAAAGTAGCCAACTGTATTGTTGTTACTCTATGCCACATACAGCAGTTCAACAACCACTGCTGTTTCATTTCAGGAACACCAGAGTGTACGATAAGAAATGAAGACTGTGATAATAAATTAACATAATTTAATTTTGGAACTGCTAAACTACCATACTGTTTCTATTTCACAGTCTGACTTTTATTACTGGCTACTTAATAGTAGAATTAAAGTTCTTTGTATTTCTATAATTTTTCTCCCTTTGGAAAAGGATCATCTCCTTTGAATTTTTAACTGTTACTCTGGACCTTACAGTATCTGTTTAAATTTTTTCCCCAAAATTATAAATATTTCTTAACTTCAAATAGAATTAAGGTTTTGCTTAACAATGTTTTTAAGATATTATTTAGGAAGGTTTTGTCACTTGGTGAGAAAGAGCAGTTGTGCAGGTTCTTTAGGAGAGCAGAGGACAGAGGCAGCCTCTGAGTTCAGCATAAATAGTATTAATTTCTCCCTAGCTGTCCCTAAACTGCCTTGACTTTCTTGTATATATCTTAACCTTTTGTTTGGTATCACATTTCTCTCTTTATGTTTTACCATATTTTCTCACCTAGGACTCACCTCCCACAGCTGTTTCTGCTATAGTGATGAATCTTTGCAAATTTTACCAAGGCTGCCTCAGGCACTGTCACCGTGTTCATTGTCAGTGTGTAATGGGGACAAATATCCTTCTCTAGGTATGTCAGCCTCGGTCTTCAGTGGATACAGAGGATCTGCCTGTAGCAGAAAAGATGTTGCTTCAATAGATAAGCGACTGTCTGTTTTGTGGGCGTTATCCAGGATTCTGTCTACCTGTGTATCACAGACTTGTACCTCTTTGGAGTAATTTTTTAAGTTATTGTTGAGACCAGCAGTGTGTTGAGATAGGAGAATCTGCTACTCTGCACAGCTTTTCACTGTTAAGATATTTTGGGTTGTGAAGGGTTTTGTTTTCGGTTTTTTGTTTTCCTTCTATATTATGAAGGAGCATCTGCAAGCTTTATTTAACTCTGCTTTTTCAAGGACATAGGAACACTGGTAATACCTTCATCTCTCCTGTCTTCTTCCTGTACTTGTAACTAGTTTTTGGGGTTGTTTTTTTTTTTATAAGGATGTTGGAAAGTTTTGGGATCCTATATATGGTGCATGCTGCTGTTGTAGAACAGAAGTTGTATGGGCCTACCTACATTTTACATCTATTGTGAGATTGCCTGCAATTACAGAGGACTGGGTTCCATGACATAGCCAGTCCTGCACTCCTTTCAGTGGACAGGTAATCAGAAACCAGAACTGGATCCATCTCTGTCCTCCTTGAATGTCCCAGTAGACAACTGTGGCATATAACTTCGGCAGTGTAAAGAGGATTTTAGCTAACAATTTGGAGCTATGATGGCTTCTTAACTATGCAGAAATTGCTTTTTATAGTACTTGTTCCACAACCTCTCTCTCTATTTCACCGAGCCCATTAATTGAAACAATATTTCTCTGTGAACAGCTTCTCAGGAGCTCTGCTCAGCAACTCTGTGTGTCTCGATCTTTCCTTCAGTACAAGTTCAGAATCCACAGGTGATTGGCATTTAGGAGTCCTGCCAGAGTAGTCTGGACTCCTGTGGCATTTTTGGAAAATGGGAGGTAGGTAGCAGAGAATGAAGACAGTTTGCTGAAGGAAGGGTATCTGAAAGGAAGGCATTTTGAGGACAGGATGATGAAGCTAAGTAGCGTGGGAGAGAGGGCAGCTCCTGAGATTTTGCCAGTAATTTGGCTAGCACTTCAAAGTTTGTAAGACTTCCTGCAGATTTTCCATGAGCCACCAGGACCCCTAGCTTACCTTAAATTGCTCTTGGTCATCGTGACACTCTGAATTCACCAATGGTCAGCTTCCCAAATTCGCCTCACATAATTGTTCTCATCTATTGGCTCTTGCCAAGATCCACTGCAAAAAACTAATTTAATATTTCTAGGCGTGCCAGCAGAATTTGAAACACTTCATCACTTACTGACCATGCTTTTCTCAAAGTTTTTCAAAGGGACTGAAAGCAGTTTAAATTTCACTAAAAATAGCAACAATGATGACAAGGATGATGTGTAGACAATCCCTAACTATGCAAAATGTGAAGTCATAAGGACCTTTCTTGAGATTTTGGGGAAATAGAGAATAGTGCATAAGCAATTCTCAACATGACTTATAACTTCTGGCATCTTTATAATCAGGTTTTTAAAGATTAATTGCTTTTGTATTGCAGCAGCTAGTGAATTCAGTTTAGAATTCAGCTGAGAATTGGAGTAACAGCAGAAGTTAGGGTAAACACCTATATTTTTCCTTATCATGTGAATGCCAGAAAATCTCTGCTCTGCCTGCAAAATATCAGTATGCAAAACAAACAAATGCATCTTACAGCTACCCACTGCATAACAAAGTGCATGTTTCCACAGACACAAACTCATCTGACAAACTCAAGTGCCTGTTATAAACTACAGTCCTGAAACTAGGCTAAGACATATGATCCTATCCACTTAATCTCTACCAGCATCAATCCTGCTCAGCAAAGAAGTTGGAGATTATTAAATAGGCTTTTTCATGTCAGTCCCTTGACAAAAGAGCCTTGAAATAAATGTTTCTGAAGAAATATTGTGCTCTTTAAAGCTAAAATTTTGCTTTTCCTGAGTTTAGTCTTTATGAAAATTGCTGGACCAACAGCCCTAAAAACTGATGTCATCTGTCTGTTTAGATTACAGAGAGCATTAAGCATCATTTCTTGTAAATGATTCAACCCTGACCTGAGTATAGTTTGATTTCCACCTACATTCACATCCAAGCATCTCTGATGAGACAACCAGTAGTGCTAATTGATGGGTTAATTTCACAATGTTGATTACTGTCTGCTAGGAAAGGGATCAAGCCCACCATCTGATTTTCCACAGATCACCAAACAACTGAGAGATGATAACAATTTAGTCCTTGACAAACTAGACAGATGCAGTTCAACCACTGAATGCTTTCCAAACTCTGTAGCCAACTCTTCCCTACTTCCTCCCTATTTCCACAACAGAAAAAAAAGTCAAAAAACCTGTTTTACCTTTTTATGAGCTACCAAGTGTGAACTTATTGTTCTAATCATATATATACTGTACAATTGCACCACAAATAATAAATGTGAGAAAATTTTGAATATTCCATCATAGTAATGAAAAGACTTTTTTCCAGATATGTCTATAGGTTCATGAGCAGAATTTGAGCAGCCAGCTCATCCTAGGCTGTAGTTCATCAGTTCTCCAACTTGTGTTCCAGCCTTACTGGCACTCTGCCATTGCTGTAGGTGGTAGTGGAGCTGTGGTCAGACATTTGTTGCTAGTCATCTAAAGCTAATTGGAACATGCAGTAACAGTAAAAACAGTTGTCCAGCCTACATTTCTGTTCTCACATTGCCAGATTTATGGGAGTCACATGAGCTAGATAACAGCGAAAAAATTGCAAGAGTGCTTTGGTCTTGTGCAGTATAGACAGGTGACAATCTAAGAATTGTATTCCTTTGAGGTTGGACAGTGTTTCAAAACCTGCTTAGTTTGTTCTGCCTTTCCTGACCATTGTAGATAAAATGCCTAATTTTTTTACCCCTGTTATTAATGTGTTTTTTTGCATTGAATAAATTCTTATTTAGTAATTAAAAGCACTTATGATCAAATACTGTTGATGAATATGAATGACATTTCTGTTATAGCAACAAAGTACTTTATTTTACCCATATGAAAATTAATATAATTGTCTCCCAGAAAAAGACCATCAAAACTAAAATTAATTTAAAATAACCCTGCAGATGTGATATCAAGCAACAATAATGGTAAAGCCCTAAAATTTTAATTCCTAAAAAAGTTGTAGAAACATAGTAAGCATATTTATGCAGAACAGCATCATCAAGGACATTAGAGCCTATGTAGGTGTAGGATATATATTCTTATCATTAAGTGTTAACACTTGGGTTTTGATTAGCAGATTCACAGTTTTATATTTTTATTAGAAAATTAAAATGAAAATAGTACAGTAAAACCATCATGTTCTTGCTCATACTGTGATCACATAATTATATAAAGGAAATTTTGTTTTAAAAATTGTATGTTTTTCTCAGAAGATTCTCTTTCTAATGTAGATTCAAAATGTGTAGCTATATTTTAAAGTAATATTTTGGTGCATTACAAATCTAAATGCTGTTGGATGTTCTGGATTCCTTTCCATACACTCTAAAAAGGCATTTAATCAGGTGCTATCTTGCAGTCCTTTGAACAAGTAACATTTCCATTGTTGCCCCAATTGTATCTGAAAGATGCATGTGTAAGATTGTGAGCAACTGAGAAAACATAAGCTTGTACCTAGGTTTAATTGTTTTGCATTTATCAAGGGAAAATTGAAAAGACTGAGGCTCTAACATATATCTTTGCTTAGAAATGTCACCCTTTAATTTTAATTTCATTCATTGAGGACCTCTGTTTGTCATTGCAAGGTGATCATTTTGGGTAGATCAGGTAAAAAAAGTTACATCCTGAGCATTTTGCTGCAGCTGGTTTTGGTAGAAAAAGATTTAATTGAGAACATTCAATTCAGTTATTGTACCTGATTCTTTAAGAGAAGAATCCATAAAACAGCTGATTTCTTTTGCCAAAATTCTCCTTAGGAATACTAGCATAATTAAAATGGCTCTTCCTAAAACTTCAACATGCAGCTGTCAAAGCCAAAACTCTCCGAGCCAGAACATTCTTATCAGTGCAGAAAAATTTTGAATTCCATTTGCAATGCAAATCACCCTGGCAAATCATCATTGGCAAATGCATTGGAGAACAGAATATTCCTATTGAACAAATTACTCACCAAGAATCACAGCAACAACTGTGAAGAGCACAAAGGCATTCCTCAATAAATAACTTTTAACATCATCCTTTGTTATGCTCTGCACTTTTTTTTTGGCCAAAAGTGTACGTTTCCGGACTCCTTGTTGAAAGCGTTCCATCCTACTTCCAGTTTTTGGATCTTCTCTGTTACCTTTAGTCATCTATCTTGCAGAAAGTTTTCTCTTACTATTAACTTCTGTCAATATCCCTTCAGAAAAGTGGAAGACCCTTTTCCATAGGAGGTACTGGAGAAACCTGTATGACAAGAAATATCAAATATTGCAATAAGATTTTAGAGGAATGATTAGCCATATGTTTACATGGAAGCAAATATTCTTCATGTTTCAGTAAAATTTATATTATTTGTAATATCTAAGTTGTTGATTGCAGTTTTTGATAAATAGCCTCAATGACCATTAGAAAAATTCTTTTAAAGAAGGATTATATGGACTGATCAGATACATGTCCTGTGTCAAATTCAGAAATTAATCTGAATTTGTTGTCATGCTGTAAAACCCAGGAGTGATTTTTTTGCAGTTACTAGAGATATACTAATGTAATATTGGTACAATTCATAGAAGCATAAGGTGCTATAATATTTAAAACTATGTCAGGCTTGCTTTTCATCTGTTTAGCAGGCCCATGTTATCTGAAAAAAATCTATCTCACCTTCGCATTAACCATCGGAGAGAAATATTTTGCTTGAACTGGAAAGTTTAAAACGTTCTGCATTTCAGATATTTTTAAATGGTTGAATGCAATGGCTTAATCCCTCCTTTTCACATGGCAAAACACATCAGGAATAGTTTATTTATCCCTCAACCACTATTTAGAAGATTTCTCTGACAATTTTATGTCGATAACATTAATCTTTAAAGTCTATAAATTCAGAGCACATCTATAAAACATCAGAAGTTATATCCCATTTAGCTTGCCGGTTCAGACTGTAATACAAGTTCATATTGCAAAGTAATGTTTAGCTTGGTTTGACAGCAATTATGGGGATATAATCTGATTTTAAGAAATCACACACTGAATCAACCTTAAAATGTTTTAATATTAAAAATCCTTCATTAGGACATTAATTTTCATTTTAAATGAATTTTTTTTGTAACTGCTTGGTATGAACTTATTTAATTATGGAATCTGTACAAAGGTGTTTTCCAGACTGAGAATCATGTTTTGTGAAGGATTTAATTTAATA
>NW_010562101.1:5457-6495 GCF_000687285.1 Phaethon lepturus | reverse complement strand
TTTTTTCCAATAAAAAAGAATCACAAAGAAGGTTAGCTGTCTGTGCTGCTTTGCTTACCGGAAAGTTACAGGAATTCTTTATTTTGCTATACAATGTTATCACGGTATCGCTGTATTAAAATAATACCAACGATTTATAAATAAGCATTCCCCGCGCATAAAAACGTGCCTGTAGCTTAGAATGAATACCTGCATGCTGGTGTGAATGTAAGTATTTCGGTTTTTTTCCATTTTGTCCAGGGATCTCTTTGTTCAAGTACTGATTGCTCGGTTTAATCTTATTTTCAGCTTTCAAACGTTTGCAAACATCTTGCAAACCAAAAATCTGATCACGTAGATTTAATTACGTGAAAATAACTTACAGCCTTTTTTGAATATATATGCACACATAAACTTTTCATCGGTGTTCACTCTGCTTGGCACAGCTGGATTTAAAATGGGACTTTCAAAATAGAACTGATCATATTTCAGTCTGATACCTGAACCCTGAGGTCTTTGCAATTGTGGTGGAAGGAGAATGTAGAGAAAGTATAAATATATCACGTATAATACAGCCAGACAAATTCAGAAGTTTATTTGATCAAGTGACAGGAAGAATTGCCAACATGGCTTCCTCCAGCTACAAAGTATTTTGTGGGGCTTTTACAAGGAGTGGAGAACCGAAAATGAAGGCGTTATTTCAGAAGTAAAAGTCTTTCTCGCTAGTTGAGTGTATTTTAACTCGCTTCAGATGGTTTTTTGTTCTGTTTTTGTTTTGTTTTATTTTCTTACACTGTAGAGAAATCAGAATATATTTCTTGTTTGCTCCTCCTTTGATCAGGCAGACCTTTTGCCAAGGGGGGGGGGTGGGGAATCAAGTAAGGGAGCAAAATGGGGCAGCAACCCAGGCATGAAATCCCTTTGGCGAGAACAATGAGACCCTCCTCTCCAGAATCTGTTTCGCCTTCCTCGTACGACAGTGGTGTTTTCAGCTAGCAATATCATAGGTTTATGGTGCATTCAGCCCCAGGACCTTCCATATCTTAAAGTTATAGGGAA
>NW_010562101.1:0-5422 GCF_000687285.1 Phaethon lepturus | reverse complement strand
AGAGTGTTAAATTTGCTTTTTAATACCTGGTACTGGTTAGATTTTGATGCCCAGAGTTCCTTCCAAGTAGCCATTATTTATTAATCAGAGAAAATTTCCATCTCTCTCTCTCTAAAAATTCTGGTGCAATGCTGGCCTTTGAAGAAACTCTGCAACGTTTTTGTTTTAATATTAAAAAAAAAAAAAATCTTATTTTGGATATAAATTAGTCATTTTGTTACATTAAAGCAAAATTGGAGTTGCTAGCTGCACAAGTTTCATAGTTTGCAATTTTTTTGTTGTTGTTGTTTTAATTCGGTCAAATATCTTAAAATATATTTACTCTGTTGCCTGGGGTTGATAAGAATCCATTGCCTCCCAATTCAGGCAATAGTTTGAATCAGATTTTGGTTATGTCATTTATAAATTTCGTCAGGAATAAGTGTTCCAATTTCAATGTGACACTAATGAAAATAGCTGTTTAAACTGGCCATTAATACATGTATCCTTTGAAGAACTTGATCATGAATGTTTGTATTTAAATTGTGTTCTCCCAACACAGTGCGTATTTTTTCATTTGCTACTTTCTTTTTCCAGATCAGAAAGAAACCTAGTGTTAAATACAGTCAAGTTTTTGTTTCTGCTCTGTTTCTTAAGCAGACTAAATAGCTGAGTCTGTGAATTATAGAGTATATGGCAATTTTAAACTACCTGTGAGGCTGAAGGCTGAGCTGCAGGATTGTTGGCTCCTCCTGCAGACATTAGTGCTTGTATCTGAATAATTTCATTAGGTCGTTTTAGTTATTCTTTATCTAGTTTAAAATAAATTAGGCTTAGTCTTTTGTGTGTCTCATGAAAGCTATACCGTATAACTGTGTCTTTCGCAATGGGTTACCTCAGTATATTGCACATATTTTTAGGTATAAAATGTTAGGGGGCTTTGATTACAAGAGATCCATTTGGGTAGGCATTATCAGTATAAGATGGCTGGCACAATCTTTTTATATAAGGAAATACCTATGTTTTTTCCCCCAAGTTATGGTTCTTTGACAGTTAATTAGTCAATGAAGTCTGACCTTATTTTTTCTAAAACGTTTTATGTACAGCCCAGTTATTGCCAAAAGTAGCGAAGTCAAGTAACTAAAACTTCTACAAAAGTAAGTATTTAAGTAGGAGAAGAGAGATCTGTAAAACAAAAATCCCCTGCATCCCCGTAAGGCATAGCTGTGAAAATAAATACAAGTCTTAGTCTGACAAAATTAAAGTGCATACATATAGCGTTACTTTCATGCTAATTAATTCCTGTTTTAAAGCTCAATTTACATCTCAATTGAGCAATCCTTGATACAACTGGAGGCAGACAAATATATCTTAAACTAAGCGGTGGTTTCTACAAATTTCAGGTTCAAGTTTTTCTTCAAGAAATATTTTTAATTTCTGTAAAGTTTTGCAACAGTAAATAGCTTATCTGAGCTTTTAAATGCTTCTAAAGTACTACTTAAACCAAAGTTAAAAAAACAACTGGGAAAACATGAAACAAATTATATATTTAGGTAAACCTAAGTCTGCAAGTCTAGTTTGAAGCTATTTTTTGCAAGTCTGTTTTGAGTCCATTGTTTGAATGTATAGCTCTGCTGTAGGAGTGAGGCTGAGTTCGCAGAACACACACTAACAAAGTACCATAATGGGGTCACAGAGGCCAGAGAAAAAATCCAGCTTTCTTGCATCAGACCTGTGATAAAGCCCCAGCCTATATGTAAACAGTCAGTGAAATATTCTCACAGGCAACGTGCTAGAAGCAAGGCTAATACCTACCTTATTTGCCACAAGTGAACAATGTAAAACTATAGTCAGAGTTTGTGTTAACAAGGAAATGCCAAAATTTGTTTATTTTCGTTCTTTGGGTGAAAAAAAAATGTTAATTGCATGCTTCAGCCTGCTCTCACACATTAAATGACAGAACCAGGAAAATTCAGAAGTGTTTAATATCCCTTTGTTTTAGCTTTGTGCAGGCTTCTAATATTAATACTCAATGCTGAAATCCTAATTTTGACCTGAAATATGGTTCTAGAGAAAATATGATCTTAATTCTTTTCAAAACAAAAAAATACAAATTTCAGTTCTGATGGTAATGAAACATAAACATCAAGCAACTCGATTGAATTGAGTGTTCAAGTTGCTTAATTAAATCCTGAAATTCAGGAAATTCTAGTTAAATTTCCTGCAGTGCTGGCAAGTTAGTAAAAATACAGAGCTTTCGCTATTAAAGTAAAAAAAAAAAATCAAAATAATTGAACCTGCATTTCTAAGATGATAAGAAAAAATTGGGACTTTTCATATCAGTAGTGCAGTCTAATTATTTGATTGAATATAACTTCGTTATATCCTGATTATTTTTTTTCTTAATTGCACACTTTTAATGCTGCCTTAAGCTTTAGGAAGCTAAAACTAACCCAAATACTGCTAGTTTTGAATGTGCATATGTTTTCAGCAGGTTGTGGTTATTTACTTTGAGAAAGAGAAAAGTGTGGGCAGAGGGAGTTAAGCAGTGGGAAGAGTAAGACAAAAGTGTTTCCTGGCTCCGCTAAGTCAAAGGCCAACAGGTGCCCGCTCAGTTTCTTAGGAAATCGCTCCCTGGCCTGGCGAAAAGGTTATGCTCGTGAGCTGCAAATGGGATTTTCAAACGCTGGCTTTTGAAGAAACAGAACAAACCAGATCAGCTTTCTGGATGCAAACGCTGTCAACTTAATTTATGGTTTTCCCCATCTCCTGTAAGTAACTTGCAGAGGTTCAAAACTAACTTCGAAGAGGTTCATGGGTGTAGTCCAATGAGAAGCAGCAAAATGTCAAGTTTCAAAGTTCAGTTGTCTTAATAATTAGGGAAGTGGGAACAACCCTTTCTTTTCCAATAAGAAAAATACATTTTGCCCCATACATGCTTCAAGACAGCTTAGAAACTGTTCTGAGCAGGAAGGGAAAAAAACTTGACAAACTGTAGCCTAAGGGAAGATTTTTGTTTTCTCTATAAATTAGGAGTGAAAAAGATAGGTTTTATACCTGAAATCTCCGCAAGAACCCTATGGTACGGACATGCACTGTTTCCATTTGCTGCAAATAAAGTTGCAATTGGTTAGTTTTCTTCTTACACTAAGTGTTGGGTTTTGTCATTTTCTGTTGGTTGGTTTGTTGTTTGGGGTTTTGTTGTTTTTTTTTTTTTTTTTTATGTTGGACATCTTGTTGCAAACCTATAGCATAAGACATCGTGTCTGTGCACACACAGTCTCATCTTAAAACTTCTGCAGAGCCTGGTGAAGAGGCAAAACAAGCCAGGACTTGCTCTGCAGTTCTGAAGTTGTAGGTCAAGCAGTAGAAAACGTTGAACAACTTTGAGATCTGGTTATCAAATGACTGTTTCTGGTTGTAAGCATCATACATGCAGAATCCACACATGAAACTTAAGAATATATACTAAATCCAGGGTTTATTTTCAAAACTGTGGAATTTCTAAATTAATAAAGCTAATGTTTTCTTTTGAATCTGCAATATATTTCGTAAGTGTGTAGTTTTTCTTCTGTATTAATTTGTTCTCGCTAAAGTGTTAATTTACTAATTTTTTTACTAACACATTTTCTGATAAGTTTTTTTTTAATTTTGTAATCTCAAAACCATCTTTATAGATCGTATCTTCGTTATTATTATTCATCTTCTTTTTACACACTTCAAGGATGCAAACATTCTTAAATCCTGAACAAATACATCTAAAACTAAGAAATAAACTTAAGAAAAAAAAATCAAGAAAGAATAACAACAGAGTAAAACAAAAGAGGTGTTCTGTTGTTTTGTGCAAGAGGTGAAGCATTTCTTGCAGTTAAATACTGAATACAGCACTTGGTCTTTCCAGAAAATCCATTCTTTTCCATAACAATTTTTACATGATCCCTGAAATAAATTGGGAGTAAGTATTAGACATGGCAAGGCACTGTACTCCTGACTGCATTAGAAATCCCCATCAATGACTAATCAAGCGACAGATGAAACCCTCTTCTTGCCTTGGAGCGAGAAATTCCATCATGGTTAGTTGTGCTGTTTTAAACTCTGGTCTATATGTAACTAAGTTAAACAGAAAAGAGCACCAAGAGAGAATATCTCAACGCAAAATCTTAAACCCCTTTCAGCGTGGCCAGTGTTCTCCCATAACAGGAAGGAGTTGTCCTAAAATAAGAATGGGTTCCTTTCTAGCAAATTTCTTTTTTGAAGAAGTTCAACCGTTGTCAGGAAAAAAGCTCAACAGTGTAATGTTGTACAAAATACCCTGGGTAGAGGTGGCTGGAGCCACCAAAGAAAATAGGAGCAATTTCCACCAGGAAAAATGGAGCAATAGGGGCCAGTGCAGCTCATTAGCATCACATGTGAAATGCTGCCTTTTCTTTGGCGCATCCCAAAACTCCTGCCTGTGGGCACGGAGAATCGCCCTCTGGGAATGGGGGAAATTATCCTTTTTCCACTCATCATGTAGTGTTTTTCTAGAAAGAACAGCCATGCCCCACCATTGGACTTAAATCTACACTGGTGCTGTGGGTGGTAGGTGGCTCCAGATACACCATTTTCACTGCAAAATGTACATTTTCTATATTCCTGTTTTACTATGGACGTCGCTGGATAGGCGTGTGCTACCTACTAAAACCCAACAGATTTAATGGCATTTACAAGCCCATAAAACAGGTTCCGCAGACGCGTGGCCAATCTAACAGATAATTTAAGGGCGGTAGCAGAGCTTGGTTTTAGGTAGGCACCGTCCCCCCGCAGCCGGGTGTTTCAACAGAAAACGCTTTGGGGTGAACTGAGTTCACTCACCTACGTCCAGCTGAGTGAGCGGAGTCACTTTGCGTTGCGTTGACTGCAACCATCCTACAGCGCACCCAAAAACCGAGCGGGGAGGCTTTTAAAATTAATAGATGACGCTTTCTCCTCTCTTTTTCCCCTATGAGGGCAACAGCTGCTGCCTAACGATTAGTTAAGAAACCCTGCCGAAGCGTTCAGGGACTGGCTTTCCTGGGGAAGTTGAGCAGGGAAGACATCTTTCTGCCTTGGGAAGGGCAGGGCTGGGTGAGGCTGCACCAGAGCTGCACCAGCAGATGCCGAAGGTTGGGCCGCTCTGGACTCCTTGGGAAAGCGGGAGCGGGGGGTGAGCAGAAGCGGGGAGCGGGGCTGCCGGGGACGAAGATGACGTTGAGGTCGTCGGACACTTCATGGGATCACCTCCGGGCTCCCTTCCCCTCCAACAACAGTCAGATGCTTTGCGGGGAGGGGGAGGGAGTGTTTCATGTGCTGAAATAGCGTGTGAGGAGGTTCAGCCCGCAGGCATGGATGTGCAGAAAAGCCAAGGGAGGTGGGGGAGCCCCCCTGCCGCCCCCCCGGCCCCATAGCGCTGGCTCGCTCGCAG
>NW_010562100.1:0-6867 GCF_000687285.1 Phaethon lepturus | reverse complement strand
CCAGCAGTGCCGGAGAGGGGCCGTGCCGCGCCGGGCCGGCCGCGCCAGCGGGCGGTTACAGCAGATCCACGGCTCTGGTAACGAGCACTTATCTCCTTCACGGAAACAGGATTTTCCCTGCCGCCTGTCTTTACAATGGGGAGCTTCATTCGCTCTCCTCCCCCTTCCCTACCGAATCTTTTTTGGTTTAAAAAGCTTTTCCCCACAGGATTCCCAGGCGGGATCATGCCAAATACGCGGTGCGGTAAACGACTCGCACATTAATTGCCTCTTGCCTTTGTCTTTCGAAATACAGCTAGCTGCTCAGTGTCTGTAATTCCGTGATTAACAAAACTCGTATGATGTCAGGTCTCCCTTCTCAATAGCATCACTGTTGAGAATTGCTTTGGGTTTTTCCCCAGGAGCATTATTTCCCAATCTGGTGGCTGACCAGAGCCGATGCTCTCGTTTCTTCCCCGATTTGCTCTCCCCGCCTCACTCCGGTGCTTGGAAAAAGGGGATTTACCCGTTTGAAAGCAGAGGCGCGTGTGTATAGATCCAGCAAATGCCTGTGACATCTGTGTTACTGGGTCAAGGCAAGGGAGGAGTTCAGACAAACTTGCACAACTCTCATAAAATCAGTGCGAGTAGCTACTGCATCTCCTCTAGAGGAGGAAGCCTCTTGTATCTATTGAGCGCTGGAGAGGCTGTAAGAGCAGCTCACGGGTTATAAATACCTTTTCTTCCCCACCTTTCCCACCCCAAGCTGTTCCAGAAGGAGCAAGTGGATCCTCTCCAGCTAAAACTACAGCAAGTCAATGGAGTTGGTCAAGGACTCGTCCAAAGCGCCGGGAAAAACTGTGATGTCCAAGGGCTGGAGCATGACATGGAAGAAATCAACACCCGCTGGAACACCCTCAACAAGAAGGTGAGAGCGTGGGGAGAGGCTGTTTCTCTCGGCCCTGTTGGGGTCTGGTAGAAGAAGGGGGTCATCAACAGGGAGCTGAGGCTCCGGCATCGCTGCATCACCAGCCTGACCATGCAATGGGGTTGTGTTTGGGGTGCAGGTGGCCCAAAGGGTTGCTCAGCTGCAAGAGGCCCTGTTGCACTGCGGGAAGTTTCAGGACGCCCTGGAGCCGTTGCTGAGCTGGCTGGCAGACACCGAGGAGCTCATCTCCAACCAGAAACCTCCCTCTGCGGAGTACAAGGTGGTGAAAGCCCAGATCCAGGAGCAGAAGGTGAGCGAGCACGGAGTAAGGGTTGGCTTGATGGCCAGACAATATTTTGGGGGTCCAGCTGTAACAGAGAAGGCGTAGCTGGGATGTCCACAAGCCTGCTTCTTTCGTGGCGCCTCTTCTACTGGTTCCTGGTAATACGCAGGCAGCTCGTTTGCCCACGCTCGCCATCTCCATCGTCAAAGTCACCAGCGTTACTTTTATTGTCCCGCTGCCTCTTGAAGTTTGCTGCTGGTTTTGCTGGTCGGCCGTGTTTTTCCAGCCCTGGGTTTTGTTTGTGCTGGTAATTCTGCTGCGTCAGGAGCCAGCTGGTGGCGTAGGTACCGGTTTGGGTATTTGGAGAAAACGAATGTACAAACTGTAAGAAGCGACCCGAGGCGCGCCGGTGTTTGCAGAGATAACAGCCTGGGTCGGCGCCTGCCCCTGTGAGCAGGCGGATGAAAGTTCAAGTGTGGTCATGGTAAAACATTTTAGAAATGAATTCTTAGCGAGGCTTGGTCTGATGTATTGACACTTTGAAGAGGAAATTTATTTAAAGTGGAAGTTAAAAATTTAATCTTGATAAGTTTGGCGGAGGGTGATGGGGAAGCCTCTGAAAACTTCTCTGGCACAGAAGTGCTTTGAATGTCTTTTAGAATAGAATATTTCAATTGGAAGGGACCTACAACAGTCGCCTAGTCCAACTGCCTGACCACTTCAGGGCTGACCAGAAGTGAAAGCATGTTTTTTTGGTGGTTTTTTGTTTTTTTTTTTAAACTGGTTTCGTTAGCAGAGGCTGTCCCACTGGGCTGGCTTTGGTCTCAGCCCCGTGCTTACAGTGGTTTTCAGCCACAATTAGAGATTTGATATCTCTGAGGGCTAGAAGAGGTTCTGCTGATCCAATCTGGTAACTTTTATCCTCCTTTGTTTCGCTGCTGATGCTGAAGCTGCTCCAGCGGCTCCTGGATGATCGCAAAGCCACCGTGGAGATGATCCAAGCGGAGGGAGGGAGGATCGCACAGTCGGCCGAGCCCGCGGATCGGGAGAAGATCGTCGGCCAGCTGGAGAGCCTGGAGCGCCGCTGGGCAGGGCTGCTGGGCAGGGCGGCCGGCAGGTGAGAGGGTCTGTCCCGCCGGCCAAAAACGCAGCGGGGGCCAGCTCGTCCTGCCATTCGCGGTGCCCCGGAGCTTGGGGTTACAGCATGCGGGAAGCTGGCAGGGATTTCTGTGCAGATACATCCTGGAAACATGGAAACAGCTGGAAAACATGGGAAATCAAAGCCTGTTCGGGAGCTGAAGTTGATAGCGGTGGTTTACAATGGCAGGGAAGAGCTTGGATTAAATAAATTCCCCGCAGGGGATGGATGTTATTTTTATTCCTTTAAGCGTTAACATTTAGCTTTAGCAGCAACATCCTGTTGACACCTTTCTGCTGCCTGCATCTCGTTTATGAGTTGCTTGTTGCTACATAAGCTAATATTTGAGGTTATACAGTCACTTCTGAGGGCCAGATTTGTCCTCCTCGTGTTTCAAATCACTGCCAGCTAGGTGGACTGTCCATTTAGGACTTGTACCGGTGCCAGGCTGTCAAGCACTAAGAGCCCAGCCACAAGCTGAGCGTGTCGGAGGATCTCTGTAGGAATAGAAGAAGAGCAGCACAGTGGGAGAGCCTTTCTGCTGCCTTCCTGGGGGGAAAAACTGGACCCTAAAGGCACAACTGCAGGAAAAAAGCTTATTTTGCAGTTTCTCCACGTTGATTTTTATGTTCGCCTTTGCAGCTTGCCTGACACGGTGTCTCACCTTGCTCTGAGCAGGGCTGCGTTGGTCCCCTCTTCCTAATACTCGAAGCTGCTTCCCGTGCCTGTCTCCAACGGGGAGCTGCTCCTTAGTATTTTATTCCTTACTATAGGCAGAAGCAGCTGGAGGACATCTTGGTCCTGGCAAAGCAGTTCCATGAAACGACGGAGCCCGTGTCGGACTGGCTGTCGGTGACGGAGAAGAAACTGGCCAACTCTGAGCCCATCGGTACCCAGACCGCCAAAATCCAGCAGCAGATCAGTCGGCACAAGGTAGGACCCGTGCGTGGACCGGAGGCGGTTGGTGTCGCGTCCCTCGCAGGTGGGTGTTTCTGCCACAGCGAGGGGGTTTTTGGCACGAACAAGTATTGGAGGAGTTGCCCAGGCTGCTTTATGTACAGAGAAGGCTGCGAACCCTAACCCACCCCGTGGGGAAATATTAAACTCGGATGTCTTTGCACCTCGCAGCGAACGTGTCTGGCTCCAGATAGAAAAACCATTCCCGTTCTTGTGTTTCTTTTAAACCTTTTTTATTTTGATGCTGTTTGCCCTTTCATGGGTGGGTTTTGTGTCTCCTTCATCCCTTCAGTTGCCTTCATTGTTTCTGTTTCCCCTTTTATGTTGTTTTGGGTTTTTTTTATCCATTTTTTTTTCACTCATTTTCCTTTCTGTTGTCCATTTTATCCTCCCGGCATTCAGGCTCTAGAGGAAGAAATAGAGAGCCACGCGGCCGACGTGTCTCGGGCGGTCGGTGTCGGGCAGTCCCTCTCCTCCCTGAGCTGTGCCGCTGAGCGGCGGGGGCTGGCAGAGAAGCTAGACTCTCTGCAGACCCGCTACGGCGAGGTCCACGACCGGTGCTGCCGGAAGGCAGCGCTGCTGGATCAGGCGCTGTCTAACGCCAGGCTCTTTGGGGAGGAGGAGGTGGAAGTGCTCAACTGGCTGGCTGAGGTCGAGGACAAGCTCGGCTCGGTATCCGTAAAGGATTACAAACGGGACATCCTGCAGAAGCAGCATGCCGACCAGCTGGTATTTTCCATTTTCTTCCATGTTTATGTTGTTTATTTTGTTGCATTTATCTGGTTTTATTTTTGTTTCTGGTCTGACTTTAATTTTGCAAAGCTTCTTCCACTGCTGGTTCCCTTCTAGGCTTGGAGAAGTGTAAAGAGATTTCATGTGTTAAAAACAATAATTGTGGCCCCAAAAATGGGTTTCCCGGGACGGGGCGGGGGCGAACTTCAAATGATTCATTTGCTTTGTGAACAGTGTCTGAGCAAGCTTGGCCACCCCGTGCCTTTAGAAAGCTGGATGCCGTTTCCAAGAATAAGAGCTTGAAAAGCCCGGTGGGTTTTCCGAGCCAGGCTGACCACCGAGGAAGCCGTCTGCTTCCGCTCCCCGGGGGCCATGCAGGCTCTTCTCAAGAGTGAGGCTATGTCTAATACAAGGGCAAGTCCTTCAGTAACACGTATCCAGTGGGTTGGGATGGGTTTGCTCTAAGGTTTGAGCCTTTGGGTCCCAAAAGTCCCAGTAAGTCCTGTAGCAGGAGAAGGTTGCCCGGACAAGTGTCAGATCTGTTTGCTCGCCCTTCCCGGGCTCGGCAGGAGCAGTTTGCGCTCCGCAGGCAGGACCGGGGGACCTGCGCGGAAGGATGACCCCGGTTTGCCTTTCCGTGCAGGCTTTGAACGAGGAAATTGTGAACAGGAAGAAGAACGTGGACCAAGCCATTAGGAACGGGCAAGCTCTTCTGAAGCAAACCACAGGTAACACGAAGAGCTGGGCACGCTCTGGCCCATGCGGGGGGTCTGGGAAGCCTCTGCGTGGTCTTCCCTGGGAAGTCCCCGCTCTGCAGTGGTTTGGGGGAGGCTGTTCTCCCTCAGGTCTCATTTCCTTTTGGGTTCTCCCGAAGTAGCTGGTTTTGCATCCAGACCTGGATGCTGAGCCACAGGCACTCCAGCTTAGTAAATCCCGAGTACCAACTCGCAGCTTTGTGAGCGGGTGATTCCCAGTGCCGGGGTGGCGATGCTCAGCGCTGTGCGGCCCTGCAACGCGAGGGAGGGTTTTCTCATTGCATCCAGCTGCTAAATCACATGGAAAGAGGTTAAAAATAAGCCAAGCCCGTTCCTAATATTGCTTTCCCATACTGAGCAGTTGTTGCTGTTGCCACGTGGGTGTGAGTTTATGTTTATGAGTGGGAAGAAAGGTCGGGGCGATGCATTTCCTTCAGATGTGGTCTGCTCGGAGCAGATGTACAGACCTCTGCCCTTGTGGGAGCCGTGTAGCAGGAAGAGCGATTACAAAGAGTTTGGCTTGCAGTTTCTTTGTCCTCTCGGAAATAGCAGTAAAGAGTGAACTGGACCTTTTCTCTTGGAGCTGTGACACGTTAGTTGAGAACCGAGTTGTGGTGGCTTTGGGGCTTGTGGCAAAGCCAGGCTTGGCAGCACACTTCCGTCCCGTTGCAGGGAGGAGGTGGACGTTACGCCGGCTGGTAGAAAATACCAGCTCTGAGAGGAGCTTCCCCGTTGTAAAAATAAGCTGCTAAGTTGCACTGATGTAAAGAAAAGTGAGACTGAAATTAGCTCTCTAAAATGGGGGGGACTAGGGCAAGTGGCTGCCTAAACCTCCCTGCAGCCCCCCCGGCCCAGCATCATTTGCCCCTCGCTGCCGTCTCGCAGGCGAGGAGGTGCTGCTGATCCAGGAGAAGCTGGACGGGATTAAGACCCGCTACTCGGACATCACCGCTGCCAGCTCCAAGGCGCTGCGCACGCTGGAGCAGGCTCGGCAGCTGGCCACCAAGTTCCAGTCCACGCACGAGGAGCTCACCGGCTGGATGAGCAAAGTGGAGGACGAGCTGGCTTCCAGCGGGGGACAGTCCCCCGCCGGCGAGCAGATACCCCAGTTCCAGCAGAGGCAAAAGGTGGGTTCCCGGGGGACGGGGACGCGGGGCTGGGCGCCAGCGGGGGTTTGCTCGCTGTTTTGAGAGGCCGAGGAGGAGCTGGAGAGGGAAGTCACCTGCAGAGAGCTGAGAAGGACGCGTGTCCATGGGTGCCTTCCGCAGGAGCTGAAGAAGGAGGTGATGGAGCACAGGCTCATCCTGGACACGGTGAACGAGGTGAGCCGAGCTCTCTTGGAGCTGGTTCCCTGGCGAGCCCGCGAAGGGCTGGATAAACTCGTGTCAGACACCAACGAGCGCTACAAGCTGGTCAGCGACACCATCAAGCAGAGGGTGGAAGAAATCGATGCTGCTATTCAGAGGTCTCAACAGGTAACTTAATAACCCCGCCGGAGGCTGACCGCTTTCTCGGCGGAGCAGGAGCGGCTCGGCACCGCTCCAGCCCAGTGCGACGTGGCGGGCAGGATAGCGAGCGTATCCCGATGAGAGGGCCAAATCCCATTGGGAACGCCAAGAAAGGAACAGGTCCCACCAGCAGCGCGTGGTAGTGGGGCTGGTTTCTGACCCATCCCGTTGCGTGCGGTTTGGATAAGATAACTCTGAGGCTCCCGCGACGGCGCTGCCTTATCCCGCCCGGGGGCTTTTGCTTGCGTGGGTGAAGTAGATGGTGTAAAACCGGTGACAGGTGACTTTCAAGCCTGGAAAAATGTCATCATCCCCTGTTGTGATAGCACAGGGATTTCTTCCAGGCGAACGGTCCTCTCAAAAAAGGCTTGTTCTGCACGGACCGGAGGCTGTGGAGCGCTGCGAGTAACTGTCCTCGCTGGCTTTGAGTGCTGACTCCACGAAGCTGAACGTGCGAGCAAAACGAGCGTGTAGAATAGAGGTGTCCCTTTCCCTGCGGGCCCAGAGCGCGTAGAGAAAGGCGGCTGCTCCACCGTGCCCTGCTGCGCTGGTGACACTCCGTGCCCCGAAAGCAGCTGCAAGAGCTG
>NW_010562099.1:0-523 GCF_000687285.1 Phaethon lepturus | reverse complement strand
CAGCCTGGAATGCATCTTTAAAAATAAGAGTCATTGAAAAAAATGAAAGCTGAGATTCAGCTGTAATCTCATGACTCAAGGAGGTGTGGAAGGAAGAAAATCATGAAATCCCATGAGTTCCAACAATGAAAGTATGAGAGCTGGCAAGACTGTGGCACATAAATCATCAAAACTAAACACCATCAGTCAAAATGAAAGGAATTAAGCCAATCTCGCCAGGCTGTTTTAATTATTTTTTAATGAGGATTTGCTCATTCAGAAAATTCACCCGTGACAATGGCCGCCCCCAGCCATTCACGCTGAGCAGGGCCCATCCCTGCAGCGGACACGCATGGCTTGGCCCCGTCGCTCCTGCCCCGGGGCTGCTCCGGACCCGGCGCGAGGCTGGGGATGAGGAGCCGGGAGCGAGGGTGCTGCTCCGCTCCTGAACTGGCAAGAAGGGGAGAGCAGGGCAAATTACCCAAAGATACCCGAGGGGTCCCATTTTTGCCGTTTGCCTTGTTGCAACCCAAAATGTTGCGTT
>NW_010562098.1:0-1283 GCF_000687285.1 Phaethon lepturus | reverse complement strand
CCAGCCTCTGCGGGCAGCCCCAGGCACGCAGCTCCATTTTCCTGCTCCCAGCTTGCGCCCGCCTGTGCAGCAGCAGGAAAGGGCAGGCTGCCTCATCTCCTTCTCCTGCAGCACTGCTGAGGAGGGGTCTGCAGTAGCCCCTTCCCCACACAGCTCATGCAGGGCACTGGAGCCAGCTGGCACCTTGGGGCCGGGGGCGGGGGGACGCGCCTGGGGAGCCTTACCTCTGACCTCCAGCTTGCCCTCACACTGCTTGGTGCCGTACTCGTTGACGGCCTTGCAGGTGTAGAAGCCAGTGTCGGTACGCTCCACCGCCAGGATATGCAGCGTGAAGAGCCCCCGTGCCCCCTCTGCCTCCTCTGCGTGGTGCCGGCGGCCATACTTCACCGGCTGGCCGTTTCCCACCCTGCCTCAGCCTGCTCGGGACATGGGCAGATCGGCACGGTCACACCTGGCCCCGCATACCCAGCCTGGCTGTCCCCAAAATCTCCCCTCTCCTCCACCCCCAGTCCTGTTTGGGACTAGAGCTCCAAGTTGGCTGTCTCCAAATGAGGAGGTCACTCTTCCCATCTCCTTCTTCCCTGCCCAGCTGTGACCCAGTGAGCACTGGTACTCACCAGTAAATGATGGGCTTGGGCTCCCCACGGACACGGACACTCATGCTGACATCCTGCCCCTCCAACACCGACTGGTCCGACAGGGCCACCTGGGGAAGCAGGGGTCAGCGAGCACCCACCTGTGCCGGGGCCACGCGTCCCCATCACTGCACTCAGGGCCATGTGTTCCCTGTCACAACAGCAGCCCTGGAGCACAGTAAGGTGCTGGGCCTGCTGGGGGAGCTGGTGGGGTGCAGGCTGCCCGCGTACTGGGAGCACCCCAGATCAAGCAGTAGGAAGGCACTGGGGACCGCAGGGCTGCAGTAACAGGGCACTGCTCCCCTTCTGCCAGGGAGGTTATCAGCTCACCTCAAAAGTGGGTGCAGCCTTGAAGGTGCTCTCTGGGGAGCCGTGGGCAGCCCCATGCTCGGCTCTAGGCTGCAGCTTCATGGCTGGTCGGTGCTGGGGGGTGCCGGACTCAGGGAACTCTTCCAGGGGGCTCAGGTACTCCTCGTCCGAGGTGATGGGGCTGGCCTGCCCGAGGGGGGGTGCCAAGTTCCCATGCCGCTCCACGGCGGGGGCTAGCACAGGAGAGGCTAGATAAGGAGCTGGCAAACAGCCAGAGACCCGCAGGCGGCTCAGGGCACCCCCTCCCCACTGCCCCGCACCCCAGGGGTGCCCGGGGAC
>NW_010562097.1:0-510 GCF_000687285.1 Phaethon lepturus | reverse complement strand
TAGGGTTGTGAAGTCCATCCTTCTCCCGCAGTCACTAGCTAAATCATGGGCCATTTTTAGTATCAGTTGTTTTTCAGTTTCCATTATGTGGTCCAATAAAAATTGAATATCATTCCAGTTGGGGTTATGTTGCTTTATTAGAAATTGGAAATGTTTAGTGACCCCTACAGAATCGCTTTGGTAACTTTTTGCTACCGCTTTCCATGTTTCAAGATCAAATGAGGAGAAGGGGACTTTTATTATGACAGGGCCTCCCTCTGGTCCCACCGCCTCCCTGAGGGGTGCTTGCACCACTATCTGCTCTTTCCTACTTCAGGTGCGAGAGGATACTGGACTATCTAAAGAGGCTTCTGAATCGGAACTTTCACTTTTTCCTTGTTGGACTCCTACCGGCGATTCATAATGCTTGGGCAGATCACCCATCCTGGGGTCTCTTATTTTCCCTAACTTTGCACATCTCTGCCCTATGCTGCATGCCAAACACCACCTCCTCACCTTTCCTTTTCCCTT
>NW_010562096.1:392-796 GCF_000687285.1 Phaethon lepturus | reverse complement strand
CGGCGCGGGGATCCGCGCGACGAGCGATGATGAGGCGGCACGCGAAATCGTGGAAAATGAGCTTTGATTTGTCACGTCTGTGTTTTCCTTTGTCTGCTAAAAGCCGCGGCCGCGTTAATCGCCGTGTCATTGGGGCTGGAGCGCGTCGCTCGGTGCGTTACGGGGAGCGCTTTCAGGCGCGGGGCACGCCGTAAGCCCCGGCCCGTTAATAATCGCCGATTACAGCTTAGGGGCGGGGGCGAGGCAGAGACGAGGTAGCATTTATTTGTCTGCCGAGAACGAGGGTTGGAAGGGCTGCGTTTGTCGGCGTCTCAGGATTGAAACGGATCTAGCGGCTTTCTGGCTGACAGCCTGGGAGAGCCAGGATTTTGCTGCCGTTGACCGCTAGATTCGGGGCCAGCGCT
>NW_010562096.1:0-236 GCF_000687285.1 Phaethon lepturus | reverse complement strand
GAAAGTCCCCCAGAGAGCCCCGAGAGACGGTTGCGGAGCGAGACGCTAATTTCTTTTTTTCCTGCTCCTTTTCTAAACGCGGCCCGGCTTAAGCCGTTGTCCTGCTACGCCCTTAGGACGAGGAGTCCAGGTGGGGTTAATCTCGAGGTTCGTTGGCTATTTTGCGCAGCGGCCAGGAGAACGACGTAGTCGTCGACGCCTGAAACCTCGCGTTGCTGTACTCCGCTGCCGCGTTC
>NW_010562095.1:462-693 GCF_000687285.1 Phaethon lepturus | reverse complement strand
GACGATGACACTGCACGCTGGACGGCTTTCAGCAATGAGCACATCCCGCGGCCACGAGCAGGGCACAGGCGCAGCCCAGCAATGCCGCGGGGACTTGTTCCGCAGCAAACACTGCGAGCCCAGCAGCTCGTAAAAGAAACAGGGAATGTTCCTAGAGCTGAGCTCTCAGCCCGGCACACGGGCAGGCATCACCGGGCCAGGTCTGGACTGTGCGAAAAGGAGCTGCCGCTC
>NW_010562095.1:0-356 GCF_000687285.1 Phaethon lepturus | reverse complement strand
CGTGGGAGGCAGGGATCGGGAGGCCAATTTTTAATTCGTTACCTACTTCCCCCAGGTAAAGTGGATTTGACTCTGCATCGCTCTGGAAAACCTCATTCCAGCACTGGTAGCGCAGGGTGTCCTCGAAGCTGCCACCAGGACCGGGGCGAGGACGCAGGGGCTCTGCGGCCCCGTGGCACTGCGCGCTGCCCGGGCTGCTCCAGAGGAGGCAGGGTAGGTGCCCGCGGCTTTCTCCGCTCCAAAAGGCTGCATCCTCCGACCAGCACGCTGGCCACCACCGTTTGGAGCCTCCGGTCATGTTGTTACGAGTACGTACTACAGGACAGGTAACTTCCTGCGTTACTAAACCAGCACAA
>NW_010562094.1:0-5040 GCF_000687285.1 Phaethon lepturus | reverse complement strand
TCCAACCTAGTCATTCTGTGATTCTGTGATTAATTCGTTTATTCAGTTCAAGTGTCTTGCTGCGTGTTGGCAACCATTTGTCTTGAAAATGTATCACAAAACCAGGGGTGGATAGAGTGCTGGCACAGCAATTCTTAACCCTTGACCAAAGGCACCCGAGTAGATCAATAGCAGCAAGACACTGCGCATTACTCGGGACATACGGACCAAATCCCAAACCAAACATGAAACCAGCAGCCCACATTACAAGCTCTGTGATATACTCCTGTAAAAAACAGTAAGTATCTTGCAAAATTAAGAGACATGTGACATCCTTGGATGACCTCAGCTGTGAATTTCAGTATTTCCAAGATTAGAATTTATTCTGTACTTCTGAACTTCCTGCTTCTTGTCTGCTTTGGGGTATAGATCTGTGCGAGAACTTACATTCACACAGGTATTTTTATCCTTTGAAGGGACAAAGAACACACCAGCTGCTGTGGCGTCAGGACTTTTTCTTCTAGAAGTCCAGATGAACTTCCAAAATTTAGTTTCTAAATTTGGATTCAGTCCAATGAGCTACAAAGAAAAGAAACTGGGGGAAAAAAATCTTGGAAAAACTCAGCACACCACCTTCAGTACTATCCAAGAATCAGGGTACTATTTTAGAAGTCATCTGAAAGAGCTGTAAAATGTTATAGCACATCTGTGCAAATCCATATGACAAAGAGCCTCTCGTCATCTGTACCTCCCTATGCATTCAACTGGACAGCAGATCCTTGATGAGCACATATTATCATTAATTGTTGACTGTAAAAATGGAGGCTTATTATTTAATACAAACTGCAACAGAAAGTCCAGTTCACTAGAAAAAGCAGCCCCTAACAAGAAATTCCAGATGCATTTACTGTAAACTCAAATACTCTGTTCACGATGATTGATTTTACCTCCTGTCTGGAAAGGGTCATTGGTAGCTTTTCTTCTGCCAGTTCAAGTTCCAGTACTGGATTTGATGAAGTCAGTGGTTTCTCCTCCTCTTCTTGCTGCTGTACCTACATTCAACAGACATAGTTACTAATGTGCCGATGGAAATAAACCTATATATTGATAGCAATGTGAAGATACAGAACTCTGGAACACAGATTTTTAATATGACAATATAAACCTTTAGTTCCATAGTTTTTATTGTGTATAACTGAATTTCACAGAATAAAAGCTTTTAGAAGCCTTAGTATTAAGGCTTAACATTTCTGCAGGTTGCAGGAAGCAGTCTCTATAGCAAATGGAAAGGACAACTGCTAATGTTTGGCAATCATTTTAGCAGGCAGATGTCAGCACGGATGCCAAAAATAGCAAATCCACCCTCTGCCTGTTGATTCCCGCCCCAGCTCTATCCTCCTTACCCATGCGAAAGCATTTGCATTGCTATGTGATGAACCAAATGGGGGAAATGATTCAAACAGAAAATCATCTGCAAACACAAAGAAAAGTACTCTTCCCAGTCCACTTAACCTCCTCATCCAGCTCACCAGCCAGTGGCACATGCATGGACACAAGGGCAGAAATGGAAACCCAAGGGCAGGGAGAGAGTGGGGCTGCTTCTTTTGGCAGCAGTGTCAGCTTAAAATCTTCATTACCTACAGCTTCAGTGAGCTGAGTATGATTAGCAGTAATCCATCGTTTCTGCTGGGTTTTGAGAGGTGCTTGTTTAAGGCAACACATCTTTCTCACAAACTTGCCATAGTTTCTTGCAAGCTGAAAAAAACCTACAACTCCTCATAGGGATAGGATCTCATTAACAACTCCTCTTAATCTAAAAGAAGGTCCCCAAATCAAACAGAGTTTTCCCTCTTCATTACTCATTATTTTAATAATGGAAAACAACTCTTTGATCAAGGCAACTTTGAGATGGCAGTCATGTAACTACAGTTCCCTTTATAAGCTCAAATTTGACGCTTCTGACAGCGTGAGCAGATTGTTGTTGGTAATATTCCTATAATAAGGAAACATCTTCAGTACCTACTCACACCTTGTTTTTCCCTAAATTCCTCATTAGAATTTATTTCCTTTCTGTTCTTGCTTAAAAGGGAAATGTTCCACTTAATCCTACAGCACCCAGTAGCATTCTCTGTGCATGGGCAGTACATTGTCATTTCCAGACTGTATTCAGATTGATGAATGTACTTAGACAGATGATTTTTTTTTTTTTAAGAAGCTTTTCTATTCTTTCAGGCCAATGTGCCAGTCTGGCACTCAGGTGGCATGACTTCACGTGGATGTTAAGGATCCACCCCTGCAGCTCCAGCTAGAGGATTCAGTCACAAATCTCTATTCAATGCTATACCAGCAAACACAGAAATCAATCTTACAACCACAGGTGTTTGGAACAAGCAAGGGAAGGACAATCAAATCAATGCTTAACACATAAAGGGAGGGGAAAAATAAAACTTCCATAGATGCAGGAAAGGGGGAGTTGACAGGGGACAGAAAATACGGAAGCACTGTGTAAAAAAAAAAAACAAATCTATATATATGAAGAAATACACTCCCATGGCAGGAGGATACGTACAAATTTTAACTTACAAACATTCTTGAAATCATAAAGAGACAGCAGCATTGGGGGAAAAGATTTGATCCATTCTGTCAGCTGGACTCCAAGTTACAAGTGGTATCTTTACCACAGTGATTTTGGTTTCAGTGCTTTCCTTCTCAAGCAAGTCAAATTATTACAACTTATTAAATCTAAGCAAAGCTTAGAATTTAAAAAGAATTTAGAAAGAAATCAGTCTATATTCTACATCTTATTAATGTAGTAAAGATCAAATGCAGAAATCTGGGAGGCTCTAAGATGGTACTAAATTTAACAAAGCAACTTATTTTAAAACCATTTTCAGGGTTACATTTCAAATCAAAACCAGTGCCGAAGCAGCACAGATAATGTAATTTTAACCACCAGGTAAGGTTCTGAAGAATTCAGGTTAATGCTGAAAAAGCATCACGCAGTCATTTCCACTTGGAAGAGCAACGGGATTCACAGAACACTTTCTCATGACTACATGCTGCACATTCCAAGAATCATTTTGGTGTTCAAATATTCTACAAATAGATCAAGGTTTCAGAATAAGTCACTAACTGGGTAAAGCTCAATTGAAAACAAAGCTCCTATTTGTGCCCAGTAACAGCAAACAAGATTACGAGCCTCTATCTTCCACAAGGGAATGCATACCCCCTCACATACACGTATAATCAGGCAGGCAGGCAGACACACACACTTGTAAAAGAACACAACATTCTTTCCATTTTAGTAAACTAGTGCCCTGACACCATTACAAGGCAGCTAAAGCCTTCCAGATCACTCATTTGTTTCAAAATGCACCCTAGGTTACCAATTGTTTTCTAATATTTTGCCAGCAAGAAAATAAATGCTGTTGTTGCACTCTTTCAATGCTGGATGGTTGATGGCCAAAACCCAAATACAAATATATACAGTATGCCAGCTGGCAGATCTTTTTAATATGCAACCACGTTGTACTGATTTCTTTTGGACATTTTGACAATGACGTGAAAATTATCTGAATGGATAAAATTATCTGAATGTATCCATTTTTTTCTGATAAGGGGGAGGCAGGTGGCTATATCAGATCCAGTGTTCATGCCTAACAGCACAATTTAAAAAGAAAGGAAGACAAGCTTTGATCCCAAGCCACTTCATGCTTTCCACAAAAAAAATAAATAAATAAAAGCCAAACCATAACACAAACTTAAGTAGCTGTATATCATGCATATCTTTTCCTGCATTGAAAACGGTTTTGGAAACTCATACCTCTCCAGGTGGCTTCTCATTTACAGGCTAATGTATAACATTAACAGATTGAACAAAGAACAACAATTATCATTAACAACATTTATACTGCTGATAATAAAATGTAGACTTCAAAGGAAACATACAAATACCTGGAAGAACAACTGCCATACCTTGTAGCCACATCTCTGAAAGTAGGCCTCCTCTTCTTTTTTAGCTAACTCACTGCGTTTGAAATATTTCTTATTTCCCTAAAAGAGAGGAAGACTGTTAACAGTTTACAGTTTGACATACTTGGGCAAAAATGGCTCAAACTTCCTTACTTGATTTGGTGAATTCAGCTACATCCTTTCATAGAGATGGCTACATTGTCATGTAAAGGGAACTAGTTGGAAGCATCTCTGAAAATCAGCAATATAAGAGTGACTTTGCAGCACATATGTATAAGCAAGCTTGAAAGTACAATGCGTTCACCAGCCTTTTCAAAAAAAACAACATATTCTTTGTCACATAAGGCCATGGTACTTGTTAGCGTAAAACTTCACTTCAGATGTGCACAACAAGGCCCAAGTTGGAGTATAGGAAAGGTGTTTAAATAAACCGTACAAAACATGCCATTTTACACTAAATCATGGAGGTGGGAGAAATCATCTTTGTACAGAATATTTTGTAAGCTTGTTTGGTGTACCTATGTAGAAACATGTTTGGTAAGACCTTCCAGGCACACAACAGCTCGCAACTGCAGTCACCCTGAAGCATCTCCCTTGATCAGTATGAACTATTACTTCTTTATTCATTCTTTGCCTGCCTGACCTACAATAGCCTCCAATCACAGCTGCCTACTTCAACCACTAACACCAAAACCAAAACTCAGACATCCATGAAAGCGCTCTGCTTTACTGTGGGTGTTTTTAAGCTAACACACTCGGCACACACACACACACACCCCGTGACCCCACTATTGCTATAAACAGGACATAGCAGTGGTGAGGAAACGGGATCCACACATCGTTCACCGAAGGTGGCACAGATTTTTCTCATCTCTCAGTACCTGAAATAAATAACTAAACCAGCTCCAAAAGGCAAAGGAGACACAACAAGACCCTGAAGCCAGGCTGCTTCTGCGCCTCCAAATTCGCTGATGCCCTCAGCCCCAAACCCCTCCTGACTCTTCCCCAGGCCCCATCACGGGCCAAGCCTGCTTCTCTTCCCCAAACCCTTTCCCAGGCCGCTCATGACCCTCCCAAAGCTCATCCTGG
>NW_010562093.1:9070-22906 GCF_000687285.1 Phaethon lepturus | reverse complement strand
CGTGGGCTTATCCCGTAACTCGGAGCGGAGGAGATGCAGTTTGGGATCCCCCGGCCGTAGAATCCCCGATCGGATTTGTCGCCTGTTTGCCTCAAGCAGAGAAGGCTTAAGGAAAAAAAAAAAAAATCCGCGTTTCCATTTCTGCTTGCGGTGGTTTCGGTTACGAAGAGGTGAGGGAGAGCCGCAGTTCACCCTTTGCTCTTGAATGTGTTGAACAGGCCTTTTACTTTAAGTGTTTTTCTTCGTAATGTACTTTTTTGGTATGCGTGTAAACTAAACGTGCTTCCCCTCCTCCCAGTAAAATTGGTTTAGTTAAGTTCTGGTCAGCGTTTATTAACTTGGAGTAGGGTCAACAGTAAGGTTTGTTGTGGGCGAAGGAGGTAGCGGTTGAGTGTTTTGAACGCGCTGTTGCCAAGTTCCAAGCTGAGTTGAAAACTGACCCTGGCAGGTAAGGAACATAGTTTGTCGTCAGTATTTGCTGGACTTCTGAGAGGGTGGCGAGTTGGGACGTGAAGTTATTTATGACCAGTGTTCCTTTTTTGTAGCAACGCTTTATGCTGTCTCACAGTTTTACTGTCAGAGTTCTTGTTGGCTGCTGAAAACCTGTGCTGCAGGCTTGAGCCATTCTAATGAAGGCATTAGAAAAGATTATTCAAAATACTGAGCAAATTTGATTTGAATTCTGATAAACTGCTTGTTTGGTTCTCATTTGGACACAGTAACATCATAGGGGCTAAATTTATAACAATGCTAATGTGCAAATGGTCAATCAGTGATCAAGCCCTGAGTTTTTATGATGTAAAGTGTCAAAAAGTGATAAGAACAAGGTGTTGACACAGAGACAACAGCTGGAATGAAACTAGGCTTTGCCTCTCTGGTCCTCAGGGGTTGCAGTTACTGCTGCCTGCTAACTTTAATTTTTGTTTCTCTTTGGAGATCTTTGTAGTCTAGTTAGGAAAGATTTCATGATCAGCTAATGATCAAGAGCCTCGTGGTTAAAGTACCATTTAGTTTGCTGGATTATGTTGTCAAAGAAGATTTGTTTGGACCAGTGAATAAATGTATTTACATATCTTGTCTCTGTGCTTTCTTTTTTCTGTTTGTTTTTAATTTTAAATAACTGAATTGCTAACTAGTGCACAATACTGGTCTAACATTGTTTCCCCCTCTTGGTGCTCATGCTGCCTTTTCAGTGGAGAACTAGAGACGATTTGAAATGGAAGTTAATTTAGGATTAATTTTCTGAAATAATCTCAGACATTGAGGAGAAATTTAAATTGCTACTTTGACTGGCAGTACTGTTTAAACTGCACTGTTAATTTTTCTAGCTGTAAACTGCAAAGTTCCTCTCATTCTCTATCAGATTTGTCTTTTTAGTACTGGTGCTTTCTGGCTACAGCGTATTTTTACCAAAACAGCTTTTCTCTCTGGTGTTTCCTTCTGCCTTTCCTAGATTGATGTAGGTTGCTAATTTATCTCGGCTGGACTTTGGGAGAAAGCATTCAAGGCTTCACTCTTGTGTGACACAGAATTTTTAGTTGGAGGGATAATGAGTCTTGCTATTTATTTTTTTAATAGATATATAAATTTCTCTACCTACTATATTCTTTCTTTAATCCACTAGAAGTTTTGGAATGTACATGGAGAGGGGAAACAACTTAGGTTAAATTGTCATCTCAGTAACAAGGATATATGAGTACCTAATGGTATTTGGACTATACTGAGGAAAGAAATACCTGTTTTTTTGTTTTTTGAACTGTAAAACTTTCAGGACTCCTACATCTGTATATCTGTGCTTAAGGCATTGGCGCAGTTAGTTCTTTTGAGCTGAGGCCGTGCGGGATGAGGGTGGTGATCGTGTTTTACTGTTGAGTCCAGAGGCATTGAAGTTCAGGACTGGAATTGACTGAAATGTCACACCAGGTTGAACAGAGAGAGTGCAACCACCCGTGTTCTGCCCTTGTGCTGCTGGCTGTGGAAGATAGTGCATCTCGATCATGTCAGTACAGACTTCCAGACTTGAGCAGACCGTCTGTTTCTTGCCATTTAAATAGTGATGTTTAGAAGGGAATGTATTGCCTTAATTTTCAACTTAGTTGTGTGAGGTTTAATATTCTAATATTTTGCTCCTTAAGTAGAAAGTGATCCATTTCTCTAACAGCGTTTATGAAGAACTTAGCTGTGTCCTGAAAACATTTTCTGTCAACAGCTTTTCCTTTGTCTTGATTTATTCAAGGAATGTAAAGATTAGTGAGAAATTACTTAGCTTTGTCAAAACTTGTTGGGTCTTATATATGATGATTGCTTATTTCAAGGTAGATTTAAATTAAAACTGTAGTTGATGATGCTGGTAGGTTTAAACTATATATTTTCTTTGCATTTGAATGAAATACTGCATTTGAATGGATGTTAGATGTTTTTCTTTAAGTTTATACTTAATGAGAGCATTATTCTGCTTCTGTTTATTTGACTGCTAGGGAAGAAATAATTAGTGCGTATGAATTTCACTCCTACAGTTACTAGTTGTAGGTTTCAGTTATGTTTTCTATTTGTTCTGCATAAGTACTGAAATCCAGCTAACGTTGGTGAGGACCCAGCACTTATCACATGAGCTATAAGATCCTCTTTATGTCTGAAGCCATTCATAGCTATATTGCAGCCAGTTTTTGTTAAAACTTTGTTAATTCTTTTGATTAGAAGAAATTCTTTTGTCTTAAAATGTAGTCTGAATCTATGACAGCCTGTCATTGTTGTTCTGAAAAAGAAATTGGTGTTTCCTTGAATGTAACTTTTTTTTTTTCTGGTTGGCTTAAGTAAAATCATCATGACTCCAAAAACTACTTCAGAGGAAGCATGTAGAAAGTTTGAAGTATTTTCTTTTCCCTGGAGGATCCATCTGGTTGTATGTGATTATTTGGCTGAAACTGATCTTTGCCACTTGAGGCTTTCACTGTTTTTAATCGCTTAATCAAACACAAATCATACATTTTTTGAAACGAGTTAGGAGTATTTTTACTTTGTATAAAATAGCCTTTTATGGCTAGTTTTAGGAGGGTGCCAGTGTTCTGGATATTTCAATGACACAATTCCAAATTTGGACACCTGAGTAGTTGTGTTTTGGAAAAATGCCCCTTTGCTTTAAGGAGAGACTGTGAATAAATACCCCTTGATTTAATGCATGCTCACAGATGAGATGGATAAGCAGTAGACTATTGGCCAAGGGTGTGAGGGTAGCCTATGCACTGACCTACTTCCGTTTCTAGTTTACATTTCTTTCACAGATGAAGATTTTAGATTTACTCTGTTTCCATTTTTGGTAGGTTGATTTTATTTTTTTAATGATTTCTTATTTGTTGCCCTCTACAGGCTTCCATGTGGCAGACAGTACTATGGAGAAGATAGCCCTGTAGTTCTTGATGGTTGTCTTGCTCTCCTTGGGGAGGAGAGGAATGGACAGGGTTCTTTATAATTTGTTGCCTCAAGGGAGTGAATGACCTCTGTACAGGTGGCTCTTTTTTTGATTGTGTTGTTTTTTTTAACTAGAACCTAAACTATAAGGTAAAGCAGTCAGCCTAGCTACCTTTTCCTCTGTATGAACTACATCCGCTCATGTAATAATCACTGTATTCAAATCCACTCTGTTTTCTAATGTAGAAACAGGATGTTTGGTGTAAACATGAGATTAAACTAAGCTTTTTGGAATGTTCATTTTATTAGATTCATCTCATGGGGATTCTGTGGTAATGTTAATGTAATGAGTATAAACATTGCTATTTAAGTATATTTTATTAACTTTAATTATATGGTAAATTTACATTTTTCCATGAAACAATAAATTTCAGGAGCCTTGGTAGTTAAAACTGTGACAGCTTTTCTAAGCTTAGGTAAGTAGAAGTTGAAAGTACTGAGGTTTTTAATATACCTGAAGCTGTACCACACTGTGCATGTATCAGTGGGAAGAAAAATTAATGTTGGTGCCTTGTTTAAATGTATTTGTCAGATTAATTAATCACAAACTTTATACAGGTTTTCTGGCTCTGTATTATTGCATTCAGCAGAATTAAAATAATTTTCGGTTCCTTAGCATTCTTAAACTTCCTCTTACAGAGATTTTTCTGGTATATGGTGTGGATGTTTTTAAGTTAGCACTCATATGCAGTGCTAGCACAGTGGACCTTCGCTAGTACAGCCGAGAGACTGCTTGGGGTCTCAGCTCAGTTACATATGGCACATCCCAGGTAATGTTGCCAAAACTGACAAAAATCTCTTCATTTTATTTGGGATTTGGCCAATGTTTTGGGACTCGTACAGCTTTCTGTGTTGCTGAATTGTACTAGGTAAAATGCATTTGATTGTTGCCCGAGTGGTAGTCCGCTCTGAAGAGTTGTGGTGAGAGACTTGTCTTTTTTTTTGGTCAGGGCGTAGGACGACACCAGAAGGCAATTTCTATAAGCAGTATCTGCGTGTTAAAGGCAGTTATCTCTTCAGGCAGTGAGAACTCCTTGAGCTACTGGTACAAACATGTCTTGGAAGCCTTGGCAAATAGTGCTTTATGGTTGATCTTTATTTAACCTTCTTTTAGACAGGTAACTTGGAGAGATACAGGCAAGTAATGACAATTCATAGATTACATTTGAAATCTGTAGCTTGTGAGCAAATGAAGTGAATGAACTTTATCTGAAATTTGTTACTTTAAGACTGAAAATATTTATATATGTCTCTGGATTTACTGTACTGTAAATAATAAAAAGCTTAGCAAAGGTGTCTTAGCTATATAAAAATCAAATGAAGAAATACTAGAAAACTTTGAAAGTGTGTGTGTTGCTTGCTATTCTTTGTATGGGCTTGGATCCACAACAGTATTAATGCTCCTGTAGTCTTGTTTATACTTCGAAGGAGTGTAAAATTTCATCGGGTCCAGCTGACGTACTGCTTTCTAATAAAAACTCTTGGAATGTGAAAAATCCTGGAATGTGAAAAATCATATATTTTTTTAATCACAGGTTGCAATTCCCAGAGATCCTCGAGTGTGTGCATCATCTGTTACCATACCAGAGACATCTCTGAATAGCTCAGTTACTGTTCAGTAGGTCAGCCACAAACTCAGGCTGAACTGGGATTCAGAACACAGTGTTCTTCCTGTGTTGCCAGCAGGATTCAATCCTTTAAATACGTTCATAGAAAGCAGGCAGGTACTAGGAATTGGATGCCAGCAGGATGTTGATGACTGGCAAGTTGCATGAATCAGAAATTTGGAACTCCATCTTCCTCAGGTGACTGCTCTGGTCACTAAGCTCAAGCTCTTCTAGCATCTTTCAGGACTCTTCGTGCTGCGCTGTTGCTTCGTGGACAGAAATAGGTAACTTTTTCTGACTAGGCTGACTGCAAAGGTTTTGTGCCCCTTGCTGTCTGAATTCTCTCCTGATTTAAAAAGTTTGTGTTTGGATACCTTCCTCCCTTCCATATTTAGTTAGGGGTGCTGCTTTGTCATCCCTGCAGGTTGTGCAGCTGTTTACTTTTTCTTCATTTCATTGTCAAATGCACTTATAAAAGTTTATAGCTCTCTACATAGCTATCTTCTGTAATTTTTCTCATGCCTTTTATGTAGCTGAGGACTTTGCTGTAAAGAGAGTTTATGGGCTGGGTTTTAAGATAACTGAACTGATGTAGCACTGGCTGTGCTGTTAAGTGGGAGGTCTTGTGCCTGGTCATGTACTCCTATCAGTTGCATTGTGTCAGTACAAGCATTCAGGGCTTGTGCTCACTAAGCCAGAACAAAGCTGACTTCTCCTGTGATGACTGAGAAATCTATAAGCTATGGAAACTTTTGATTCACATAAACATTTGGATGTTTGATTTGTTCATTCTCCAAAGAAGGTGTTAGAGTAGCTGACAGCATCCTGTAAACATAGTGCAGTTATGAACACAAGTAACCATAGATTTTTGCAAGCAAACACAAAGGCCATGAAACAACTTCTTTCATCTGGAGGTTTTTTGCTTGTTTTTTCTTCTGGGCCTTTGAAGATTTTCTGTGGTTGGAGGTGGGAAATTAGCTAATGTGGGTTGCCTTCCTTGTGGCCTTGGGAAAGAAAAAAAAAAACACCCTCTTGAGTGCCTAGTTAATGAGCCTTGCTTGTGTATTTGGAGACGAATTATTTGACAGATTTGGGGTTGGAAGAAGATTTTTGTCATGTTTTGGTTAGGACAGTTGAGTATTTTTGCTTTTCGTTTTGCAGGAAGGTGTATGGTTTGCTGCTTTGAAACATTTAGGCGTTTTCACCATGCAGATTCCTACTAGCCTAAAACTGCCTTTTTTTTAATCAGCCATTTTCTGTTTTGTTATAAGTTGATGGTGGTTGTTTTCTTAGGTGAATATTTTAAATATTTTTTTTTTCTGTAAATACTGGAGACAGAGGTCTTTTCTAGTTTGTGTTGGTCTGGTTTTTTCTGTCTGTCTGTTTTTGTGGTTTGGTGGGATTGTTTTGTTTTACTGGATGTTGAGCACAATTCCAAGTATTTTTAAGGGGCTAAATACTAGCTGACACTGTTTCATGTTGTTACATGTTTTGCTTAAGTTGGACAAAAAAAAAGCTGCAGATGAATTTTCTTCAAATAAATATTGCTAAAACCTTTTTGCACACAAGAAAATAGTTCCTATGATACCGAAAAATGTAGCAATGCTGTTTGTGCTTTATGGTAACTAGCAGAGAGAAGTAATGATTAATTGGAGATGAACTTTTAGTGTCACTTGAATGTTTGATTAAGAGGAGGAGAATATAACCAGTTTGTTTTCTTTAGAGAGCTGCCGGCTTGTCTTAATTCCAGACTTTATATTAGTAGCATTTAAAAACTGAACAATAACATACTCACAAAAGATAGACTATGCAAGCCCCAGACATTCCGTTGAAACAAATAATTCCTCTGTTCTTGGGGGAGTTGCTTTTTAGGGTCAGAGTAATCTAATAAGCACTAGTCACGTTGCCTCAGCGCTCATTTTTGGTCCCAGCTTCAGGCTTGTGATGTTCAGGATATATTGGTATATGTATTGAGTCTGAACGTATAATACTGCAGCACTGTTTTTAAAGAAACAGCTAGAGTTTAAAGAAACATATGTTGAAATCGATACGAGTACCAATGTGCACAAAGTTCTCTGATTTACTTCTTAGATCTAAGCTGCTTTTCCTACCTGCTTATTCTAGCTAGAAGGTTGAGTTTCGTATTTTACCTTTAAGATATCTGCCTAAATTGAGAGGAGTGCTAATGCAAGTCTTGCATTTAAGAAGAAAAGAAGAATATGGAAAAAACACTTAGCAGTGTGGTATGTGCTCTTATGTGTTGTGGCTTCCTGCTGTTAGCTTGCTGGTTTTAGACTGGTATCTCTTGTTAGGAGGGGCTCTGACCTCTAGCCTTAAGGTTGACTCATACTAGATTCTGGCCTCTATTTCTTTCTGTAAACTATATGTTCCATATATGCTATTGCTCATAAAGATTGGCTGCAGCATTTGATAACATACTTGAGCCATGCTAACCATGGTCCTTACCCGTGTATTCTCAGAGCTGTTCTTATAATCGTTGTTTGGGAAACAGCAGAACTAGTGAGACTAGTTGACAGCAATTATTCTGGGATATTTTGGGTAATCTATATGTTTACATATGGAACCCTGCTATTACTATATTAGTATTGGCATTCTTAATATTAATTTTAATGCATGTCTCCCAACTTCCCTTGGTCTTGGTCACAATATTAAATATACCTTTACTATTTTTTCAGTGTGGAGGTTTCTTCAAAAGGGCAAAGTCAATTAGAGGTCTGTTTACCTGCTACCCTTTAATTTTCTAAGTGTTTGTGGGACTGTATGGTTAACTAGGTTGCTAAAACCATCCAAGTTTTAAAAACACGTAGCTCCTCCAGTACTTTTGGTTCTGTAAGTAGTTTGGAGGGGGGAGGTAGCATGGCAGGGTCTTTCTTAAACTGGTTTTGCCATTTGAGAAAATGTGTGGGTAACCACATCCCTAATTAAAGTTAATTAAGCTTTAACCTACAACAGCAACGTATTTTGAAGACATACCGATTTATTTTAAAAGGAAATATGTCTTTAATATTTGTATCCCAGGATGTTGAAAGATACATGTAATACTAGTACAATAAATTAATTTCAGAATATTTCACTGGGCTATATCATGCTTGATTCTTTCAGCACTTATGTGAAAGAACATGAAAATGAGACTTTGCCTGGGCTGAAATGAAAAACACTGAATGACTTGGAGGGGTGGTGCTTTCAATGAATTTTTGTTCTTGATGTACGGATAAGAAAATGTGACTAATACATTGCTGTATTGTCATGTTCTAAGTATGTTTCGGTGACTTTGCTTGCAATGAATTGATAACTCAGTGAAAAGGTCAGTGTTGCCTTGTTCATAAAACTTGAAACGAACCAGCAGCAGTGGCAGGGTGGAGGGGTGGTTGGAAGTTTTGCCAGAATGGAGACTTGTTACAGTGGTGGGAAGAAGCAGCCCTTGCATGAAGAGATGAAATGCTCTTGAAATATTTAGGCAGTTTCTTGAGGTCATTTAGTTCAAATTACGGTTAGTATGACTGTTCTTGTAACTATTTTCTTAATATTGACAAGAAACTGTCAGTATTTAAACTGAGTAGACCTGCACATACATTGCTTTTTCGAAGGGAGCATCTCAGAGTGGAAGTAGTATTCAGAGCAGCAGATGTAAAATAGGTGGCCTTCTGTTTATGCTTATATGTGCTTAAGACATGACATAGGTGTCAGAGATGACATAAAGTGAACAAGATACGTTGTTTCTTTTGCATTCAGAGTTATTAGTGTATATATCAAAATGATGACATACTGTATGTACTCTTAATATACTGATTAAATCTAGTTTTTCAGTCTTAACTTGTTTCAGGAAGGTGCTGTTTACCTGTATCTCTGTGCACTGTGTTTCAGTGGGTTTAAAGAACATAAACAAAAATCAGAATAAAAGTAATTGTTTGATCCGTCAACATAAAATAAAGGGTTTTTTTTTTTTTGGTGTTTGGAACATTTGAATTTCTGAAAACAAGCAGCTCTTTCAGATCAGGTTTGGTACTGGAAGATACTTGGCTCCTACATGACTTCTGTGAAGTAGCATCACTGTACAAGCTTTATTTACAAGTTCTTGTTGTTACAGGGCTTGAGAGACTCAGCGGTTGTTAACAAGACAACTACTGAAACATGGTGGATTACTATGAAGTTCTGGGAGTGCAAAAGCATGCCTCAGCAGAAGATATTAAAAAAGCGTAAGTATCACTGGTGTGTATATATAAGTTATGTATTTTAAGGAACACATAACCACATGGTTTCTGGATTTTCAGTTGTCAATAGTAGGATGAGTAGTAGTCATCTGAGGTGATACCTTCACTACCAGAGGAAATACTTAGTGTTCTGAAGAAAAAGCATTTGCTCATTTTTATGAAATTGGGAAAAGAATCCTGAGTACTGCTAAAGTGAAAATGCCATCAGCCAGTGGTTTTTGATCATTGATTTCTGTACAGGTGTGCCTCCAAACTTGATATGGTACAGGCAGTGACAGCCCCTTCCTTCTGTGGCTGAATTGCAGTAACTAGTCTTCATCTCCATTTGTTTTTTCAAAGTTATTAACAAGTATTTGGCATGCTGCTTTTTTGGATACTAGCTCTTTCTTGACATGAGGTCTGGTTTCTGTGCTTGGATTTTGATGGACTGAACATCTGTTACTATTAAAAAAACCCCCACTGTTTAAATTAGGAATGTTCAAAGGAATTAAATACAGTTCTTTGTTTAGATTTACTGTTTATGTACTATTTTAAGATGGGTGTTTGTGACATTTTCAAAAGAGACAGTTTACTTTTCCACAAACAATTGGGAGGAGGCATTTTTGGTATACTAGAAATGTGTACTACAGAACTGTTTGACAATAAATTGCAGTTTCAAGTGACCTGGAAATACTGAGTTTCTCTCTTGCCTTCTCCTAGGAGTCTGAGCCTAATTAATCAAATTGCACTACTGTGTGGAAGTTTGATTTCTTTGTTTTTCCCTCCTCCCTTGTTCTTTTGCAAATTCCTGCGCATACTACTTTGTCAACTCAAATGTTTGAACTGTGTCTTGTGTGACTCTATGTAAAATACTCAAATTGACCTAAGTGCAAGCTTAGCTTTGCCCCTCTAAGTGCTTAGGAACTTGCCTAAAATAACTTCATTTGGGGATAGGAATTGTGTGTGAGTATAGCAGTCAAAGAAGCCACTGATGTTAGGATGCTGCCACAGTTCGGTATCAGGGTACTCTTTGAGCTGTATCCTCTCTGTCTGTATCAGAAGAGTACTCTTGATGCTTCCCATGCTTGGTTGTAGTATTGAATAATGATGGAGCTCTAAAGAGAAGCCCATAGCAGAAATGTTGTGGAATGTTTTGCTTAGACCTGCCAAATGTTGATCATCAGAAACACAAAAGAATAACTAATTTCAAAATACCTAAAGAACCCCAAACCTGCTTTTTTCTTTTTTTTTAAAGCAAATCTGAGTAGATGGTTCTTTGTGTACTTGCAAAATCTCTTGCTAATGGTCTAGACACAAGATATAAAGGACTGGGGAATTTCTAAATACTTGTTTGAAATATTTTGTATTTATCTGTATAGCATATTCCTTCATTTCAGAGTAAGATATCCTTTGTTTTCTTTCCATTTAGGTACCGTAAATTGGCATTAAAATGGCACCCTGATAAAAATCCAGACAATAAAGAAGAGGCAGAACGGCAATTTAAACAAGTAGCTGAGGCCTATGAAGTTTTGTCAGATGGTAGGTATTTTAAATGGGCTCTTGAACAGCAGGTCTGTAGTGTGGGTATCAGACTGAAAATGCTGATGTATGATGCTTTAAAGGGATATTGTAACTTCGGTTTACCATCCAACTGAACTACTTCCTTATCAAAAGAAAGGAGAGAAAAAGAAGCTTGCAGATAGGACAGATTAAGCAGAAATTTTGAAACAAAAACATCAGGATCTCTATAGATGAGTAATCAAACCAGTTTCCTTCTAGAAATTGAAATCCTATGTTTGCCAGGCCCTCTTCAGAAATTTCTGAAGAAATATCTCTGAATACCACGATTCATTTTCTCTTAGGAGGTGAAGCCAATGTTACCGTCAGTATAGGGGAATTACTGTGTTTATCCAATAGAAATCAGTCTAGACAAACTGTATCTACTGCTGGGCCTACTGCTTCTAGTTCTTGTAACAATAAGCTAGTCTTGACAAAGCCCAAGCGTACTGTAAACCTTGCTGAAAATTTGGATTGAGTTTGAGTGAATTCCATAAATTCAGTCAACTGAGATACTGCGGAGAGTGTTTATTTTGAATTGTTCTGAAACAGTTGCTTTGCCTGACCCATGTGGTACAGGAATTCACTTTGTAGTTCACCCATATCTTTTTTGCTTGAAAACTATCATTAACCTTTGCTAGTGTTCTTGCAAAAGCAGTTTGAATCCTAACAGTGTGATTTAAGCCACTTTGATTATTTTCCCCTGTAATTGACTGCAGCTGTCTATATGCTATTTCTGAAGTGTCCTTGATTTCACCTGAGACCAGTGAGTTTGGGAAAGCTATATTTAAAGCACTAGTAGCATCTAGATTACCTTTCAGAATTTGGCGTGGTTTATCAAGCTGTAGTCTTGCACACCCTTTTTCTTTGGTTGGTTTTGATACTTAATTGACAGGGGAGAAACAGAACTTAATTCATGGGCAGTTCATTGTATACTTGTCTTCTAGAGTAATTTAAACTTCTTAAGCGAATATTTTCAGCAAGATAAAAATAGGATACTGGTCTGGTTGTTATACAGATCTTTAAGTTCTTCGGAAACAGTACACTGCTAAAATTTTAGAACGTTGTCTTAAAATGCTGCCTGTTTTTGGATCTAGACCAAATCGTAAATTGCTGGTGGCTTAACAATCATTTGTGCAGCAGGGGTATCTGAATCCTGAGCCCTGTGGTTGAGAGGCAATCAACTGTTCTGCAGACTTAATGAAATTTTCAGGCACTGTTGCAGGCTTGAATGAAGACCGATTTTTGGCAGAAGAATAGTTCTGTAGGAGGTTACATAAGCAAAAAATACTGAAATTGGGTGATCATAGAATACACTTCACTTGTGGTTTCAAGAATGTTATATTTTTCAAGATAAACTTTGGGCTTTGTGAGCCCCCTAGTCTTCCTTGCTGCTTCCTGCTCCTTCTGACAGTTTGTCTACATTACTGCTTTGGTCTTTTTACATTGCTGGGTTGGTTAACCTCCTTTCTTTAAAAAGGCAATACGGGTAATGTACCAGGCTTTGCTGGGGATGTGTGTGTGACCCTATTGCACGTTTCCATTGTTTGGAGATGATGACCAGTATATAAAATTTTAATTCCTGTCAGTCAGAGGTATTTTACTTTTCAGTAGCTGTTTGAGGTAAATGCATGTTCTTTCAGTGATGCTATTTAAATTTCAAAACCATCTTTCACTGAAGAGGTTCCAGTGAAATATTCCAGTGGGAATAGCCTGTTATATTAAGAGTCTAAAATCAGATGCCCTGACTGGTTTTTGGCTGATGCTTCCACAGCAGTGCAAGCAAAATAAGCTAACTGACTGCCTCTTTAAGCTCTTCAGGTTCCCTTCCAGTACCAACAATGCAGTCTGATCTTACATAGTAATGTAGAGTTAATTTTTCTCTCCTTTCTCATGGATACTGGAAGGCTGGTCTGCAGTTACATTAAGAAAGAGCTATTCCATGCCTTCTAGATAATAGAGAGCAAACAGTTTGAGTCAAATCCTTCCATAGCATTTTTTTAACATTACTTTATTTCCCTTTATTAAACTAGAAATGGTTGTAATTAATTTGAGAGGATTTGAAGTCATTCATACAAACACTGTCATTCCATTCTCGTAACTCTGTCATAATGGGCTTGGTCTTGTGCAATAAGAGGAAAAGAGGCAGTAGTCAAGGTTTGCAACAAGGGAAATTCTAGTTGGATAGAAGGAAGAGAATGCTTACAATGAGGATACTTGAGCACTGGGACTGTTTTCCAGAGAGACTGTGGAATCTTATTTTCTTGGAGATTGATGAGATTAGGGCTTTATCCAGGCGAGTTTTGACCAACTTTGAGATGCGACTCGTTTGGAGGAGAAGGTTGAATTCCAGAGGTCCTTTACAACCTAAATCTTTCCATGGTACCTATGTGAAGATGAAGACTGCAGTATTCTTTTTAAAGGCAAACTTTCTTGTGAAGTTTGTCCTTATACCAGTTTTTTCCTGATAGAGCAGGACCTGAGCTGCTACAACTAAGTGGTAATCAGTCTATAAAGTTTGCTATCTGTTCTTTCTGAACCGAAATTGCTTTGGCAATCCTTGAAAAAATGTTGACCAGTTATGTGCCAGAACTTTCTTAAATAAACTAGCTTTGAGAAGATGTTTAGTTGAGAATACCAGTTTTTGTTTTTTTTTCCAAATTCAATGTGCCTATTTACTGACATGATGTACAACTTCTTCTTGTAGCTAAAAAACGTGACATCTATGACAGATACGGAAAAGAAGGCTTAATAAATGGAGGCGGAGGTATGTTGACAGCTAGCAGTTCTTTGCTTTCTTTATTCTGGTGGAAAGCCATTTTCTGCAGCTTTCTTTTTAAGACAGGAATCTGGAAATGCCTATTATAAGGCCTAAAATGTAATCTTCTGAAAATAGAAATTATAATTTTTCTATTTATTGTAAAAGGTACTACTGAGATCTGGAAACAGAGAAAAGAAAATTAATTATAAAAAGTACTGTGTACTTAATTGAG
>NW_010562093.1:8344-9039 GCF_000687285.1 Phaethon lepturus | reverse complement strand
GGGAAAGAGAAATTTTAGAAATGTGTTTATATTTTTAAATGATTCAAATACCATATAGGTCTGAACTTTTCTTGTTAGTAAGAATGTATGAGGATAATTGAAACTTCTTTTTGCAGGTGGAAATCATCACGATAATCCGTTTGAATTTGGATTTACATTCCGTAACCCAGAAGATGTCTTCAGGGAGTTTTTTGGTGGAAGGGACCCCTTTTCATTTGATTTCTTTGGTAAGTAATCCACTGGTTTTAGTTAAGTGTGTCTAAAGTATGGCTAAAACTTTGCTATTATGAAACAAACACAGCTAATGCAGCTTTATTAGAAATGGCTCTGAACACTGGAGGTAAACAATTGGTATTTTGTATTATACTTAAAATTTTTGTTTCCTTCCTACCTGTTTCTTCTTGGTTGATTTGATAGTACAGAACGGATATGGCTTGCCAATTCATGTTTTGTTTGAAGGCCTGGTTTAAAAAGACATAAAATCATGGCTGCTATGTCTCTGTAGGTTGGAAGGAACTGACATTCAACAGAAGTAGTATACACTGGAATTCCCACTTGAGAGTTTGACTGGGCAAACTTAGTCTGTTGAATTTGATCTCTTTTGATCTGTAAACATTCAATGTAGCTTTGAGAGCTTCTGAACTGGCCAGGTTAACTGTTACAACATGGCTTTCACTGTGAACTTGTATCATAGC
>NW_010562093.1:3041-8320 GCF_000687285.1 Phaethon lepturus | reverse complement strand
AGGAATGATTTTCTTGTGTCAAAATAAGAACAGCGGCATATGTAATCTACACACTATCCCAAATTGATCACATGTTTGCTTGGAGGATAGAGCCCCTAATGGCTCAGATAACTGAAATAGTTCTTGAAGCCTGGATGCCTCATTTAGTTAAAGGAATATGTGATAAAGTTGTCAAAGTAATCTTTTTACCATAGTGCTAATGGTCTTTTGGCTTGTGATGTTGCTTGCTGTAGTGTATTGACGGTCTTTTCAGGGGTGCTGGAGTTCTAACTCAGTCTCTCTGTGTATGTTCTACTGCATAAAATGCTGACCTGTAAAGTGGAACAGATCCTGTGTTCGGTGTTTACTTAGAGAAAGTAAGAAGTCCTATACTGAAAACTGCAAGAAGTGTACTTGAGCGAAACTCTCTCTTGCTATTCAGTGCCTTAATATTGATTAATCTCTAATAATGTATGTAGATGTTTTAATATTTTTAAAGGTAATTTTTTATCTTTGGCAGTATTAAGGGGCTAATTCAGCTCAGATTTTAATTATATCTTTCTCTAGTTTGCTATTCAGGGATCATCAGTTGTTGGATGACTCTAATGAAGGATTATTAAAGAGGTTGAAGGGCTAGAGGTTGAATTCAGTAGAATGTTCGTTGATGAATTAGACAAAGACCTAGAGGAAGAATCTGGTAGAGGATAAGCAGCAGAACTTGAGCAATTAGACCCAGTGGGAAATCAGCAGAAGTAGTAAAGGGCAGATTGGAGGAAGCATCTAGCCAAAATACTGATGAGTGAGTTGGCGTCTGAACTGGGAAGATGCAACTTCTTCACTGCCCCCAGTAGAAGAAGAATCTTAAGGAATACTAGACAAGAATTTCAGTTTAGATGAGGTGAGTGATCTCAGCACTGGTTAGGGCACATCTGGGCTCACCAGTATAAGAAATAGAGCTACTAGATAGATAAAACTGGATAGCCCAGTGAAGGGCCGCTAAGACAATTAAGGGACTGGAGCTTCTCTCACATGAGGAGAAGGCTGAGTGAATTGCTGGAATTGTTCAGTATAGAGAAAGCTCAAGGTGAGGATGCCATCAGTGTACACGTGAAAGGAGGGTGTAAACAAGCAGTTGTTGTCACTGGTGCCCAGTGGTAGGACAGGAGGCAATGGGCACAAATGAAAAAGGACAGGAGGTTCTGCCTGAACTTAAGGTAACGCTTTTCTACTGCGAGGGTGACTGAGCATTGGAGCAGGCTGCCCGGAGAGGTGTGGAATCTCCATGTTTGGAGATACTCAGAAGCTGGCTGGACATGGTTCTGGGCAACCTGCAGGGGGTTGGACCAGATGACCTCTAGAGGACCCTGCCAACCTCAGCCATTTTGTTGTGAAAACCACTTGTTGATTGAGTGATAGAAAACATAGAAAGATGTGAGCGAAGTGTTGAGTAGGAAGCTAGTGAGGAGGAGCTGGGAGAGAGTGTTTAGCACTCTTTTTTACTTTTTATCTAAGATACTTTAAATAAAATAGTTGGTTCTCAATCAAATATCTTTATAGTGAATTGTATAGGTAAGGCATATTCTAGGTACTATGAGACTGACATAGGCTCTGATTTTGGCTGTATTTACTTCATCAACACTAGCAAGAGATTTGACTTGCCGTCTCTTTTAAAAATGTCCATGTTCATGGCTAATCTTAAACCCATGAAGTTCTGTATGTTAAATAGTCATGGATTTAAAAAGAACCTGAGAACTTACCATTTGGATTCCATAGAAGGAAGGCTGTACAACATAGTGCACAGAGCTATCTAGCTTGTCGAATGGAGGCATCACTACTGCCAAAGCGTTACTGGGGTATTGCAGCTACTTTAGCCTCTCCTGTAGACGCTAAAGTAAGTAACAGTAAGACTTGAAAACATACCTCCACACTGATGACACTGAGGCATGCTTCCGAAAACATTCTCCTCCTGCTTATTTATTTATTCATTCAAAAGCAGGTTATGTATACTTCATGTATTGATCACTGTCATTGTCAGTTTTAAGACATGAGTAATGTGGCACAAGCTCCACTTCTTGCAGAGTAAGGTTCTGGCACTGTCAGCAGTGTTGTGTATACTCCAGTTGATGAAAACGAATTGTTTCAAAGCTGCCTTCACTTTATGTGGATAGTTGCAGTGTCAGTGACCAGAGTCCTAAAAGCTGTGTTGAGCTTTGGATTCTGAGTAATTTTTCTCCTGTGATTTTTCTTGTTGGAAGGCTTCAAATTGAGCACCTCTTTTTTTTGAAATTTTTTTTTGCTTTAAGATGTTTAAGACATTCTCTAATATGGGAAAGTGTAACTCAGTGTTTTCACAGCTTTCTGTAAAAAGTGTTTGCAACAGTTTCTGCATTTATGTGAATGTACAACATGAAAATACAGGTGCTTTCAGCTGAGTCTAGTGTGTTTAATATGCCAAAAGCAAGCAGTAGAATTGTGTGTAGGACATGAATATTTGTATTTGTGAACTAGAGCCCTTGTGGATTCTGCTATGTTGAAACACTGGAGGGACAGTTTCTGTCCTGAAGAATAAGGGGATTTATCTTCTAAAAATGAGGTGTTTTCAACTTATTGATGAATTTTCTGTGGAACTAGTGGCTTTTTAAGGAGCTACTCAGCTTATTATTGGTTTTATAAGCAACTGAATAAGGACTGAGGTCATGCTTTCTAAAAACATACACTGGTGGAATCAAAGATGAAATACTTCGAAATGTTTGCACCTTTTATAATGATTTGAAGTGGCATGTAGTAAAGCTGACAGAATGCAGGTGGGACTCTATATCCTGATTGCTATTGAATATGTAAAGGACATCATTCAGATGCATAATCCCTGTAAATTTGTGCATGTGAAAAACTTCTAAGATTGTGCTATGAATTGAGTCTGTTCCAAGTCCAATGAGCTATGTTGCCCTGCTATTGCAGTTACAGAAGGTTTTCTTTATAAACCGAGGCATCTTTATTCATCTGTAGAAAAGAGGAGGATGTAAGAAGACTTCTGTGGTGATTTTTGATGAGTCCCTTCAGACTTTTCAAGCGAAAATTTATAATACTGTTGAAGACAGCAACGAACACTTCCAAATGGAGCAAAGTTAGTTATGTGCTGTGTGTTGCACTGGAATTAACTCAGCCAGTCACAATTTCTCTTTGCTGATTTTTCAGGCAAATTCTATGTAAAAATAAGGGTGCATGAAGGCTAGTACTTTTTAAAACTTGATCTGATAATATGACTGACAGTTAACTCTCAACTTTTGAGACATGTGGGCTCACTTTCTATAAACACCTAGTTACAGCAGAATCTGCTTTTTTTTCTAGTGAGCTCTTCCAGTGATAGTTTTCAGTCTTTCTGACATCTACACAGATGGTAATCCTTATAACATGAAGAAAAGAAAAGGTGATGCTTCCTATGCAATACTACTCTTTGAATTGCAGAGAGTGTTGCCCTGGAATGTTGAAGTCTGGTTAACTGGTATTCAGCACTGTGTACCACATGCATACATCTTCTGTTCTTTGAAAGTCCTTTGACATTAGAACTGGCTGTGTACTCTTAATATAGGGACTGATTCCTCATTTCAGTAAGTTTGTTTTGTACTTAAACTACATCCTACTCAATTTATATATGGTGCTTGCCTTGATTTGGCTTATTTGTGTTCCATGTAGTGTTTTGTTTGTATGTTACTTGTAAACTTTTCAAGGACATTCTTCTGCTGTATTTTAACAGCTCATAGTGAGGGAAGGATCCCAGTGTTACCACTGGTAATGGAGGTGTATTGATTAATTTGAAGACTGCTGCTTCAAGCATTGTGAGGAACAGAAACTGATGTGTTTCGGTGTATGCAAAAATGCTTGACTTGATTCTGGACTGTTAAAGAATTGACTTGGTTTTGGTTTAGAGGCTTTTCAGATTTCCACTTCAAGAACAGGTTATGTGTATATTGAAAGATGGAATGGATATCACAAGAGGATAACATTACCCAACAGGCAATTTAGTAGTTCAAACAACTTCTTAAGTAGTTAAGTCATCTTCTATACACACTGAGCTTCACATATGCATCTGGTGACATTTGAGATGGTTTAGAGTATCTGAGATGCATGAGTAATTTCTCTATGGGCTAGAAAATACAACTCGGGACCTACAGCAGACCAGTATCCTCCAGCATCAGTATCTAGAAGCTTGACAGGATGTTTCAGGGCATTTCAAACAGCTTTAGATGCTTATATGTCCAGTGAAATGAATCCCACAAGGAACCATGCTTTTCTCTGTGGGAGAATTTGTTAATAATGTGGTGTAATAAATTGCTCCAGATGGATCACAGAGTCATTAAGGTTGGAAAAGACCTTTAAGATCATCAAGTCCAACCATCAACCCAACACCACCATGCCCACTAAACCATATCCTGAAGTAATGCCTTCTCTAGACTTTGATGTCAGAGAGAATTCTGTTTCTCCGGTCTCGGTCAACATAGATTATAATCTTGATAGTTTTGCTGTAGTTCCTAAACACTTTGGTATTCTCAGTGTACCTTCTGAGGTGGTATTTTGTAAATGTCTTAAATGTTCTTCTTGTTTTGAAGTAGAGTTCATGAAGTATTTTAATCCAAATTTAATACTGGATGATGCATATTAACCCATATACATTCTGTGGAGTTTTCCCTTGAGAATACTGGTTACCTGGTTTATGTGGTATTAAAAATTTATGCTCTTGGAAACCAAACGTACAATTAAACTTAACACCTTTATATGCCTAGCTAGATAAAAAATATTTGTCACAGAGAACATCAATTAGCTAGTTATATGGTCTTGTATTGGGTTTGCATGGCAAGGTTTTGGTAGTGGGGGAGCTGCAGGGTGGCTTCTGTGATAAGCTGCTAGATGCTTCCTCTGTGTCTGACAGAGCCAGTGCCAGCTGACTCCAGGGTGGACCTGACACTGGCCAAGGCCGAGCCCATCAGCAACGGTGGTAGTGCTGCTGGGGGAACAGAATTATGAAAGGGGAAAAAAGTGGGCACACAGCATCTGCAGCTGAAGAGAGGAGTGAAAATGTGAGAGGAACAGCGCTGCAGACACCCAGATCAGAGCAGAAGGAGGCAGGAGGGGCTCCAGGCGCCGGAGCAGAGGTTCCCCGGCAGCCCCTGGGGAAGCCCACGGGGAGGCCGGCTGTGCCCCTGCAGCCATGGAGATCCACAGGGGAGCAGATCTCCACCTGCATCTGGGGAGGGCCCCACACCAGAGCAGGGGGATGCCCGAAGGAGACTGTGACCCTGTGC
>NW_010562093.1:0-2941 GCF_000687285.1 Phaethon lepturus | reverse complement strand
GGGGGACCAGCCTGTTCCTGAAGGCTGGGACCTGTGGAGGGACCTGGGCTGGAGCAGTTCATGAAGAACTGCAGCCCGTGGGAAGGACTCATACTGGAGAAGTTGGTGGAGGATGGTCTCCCACGGGAGGGACCCCAGGCTGGAGCAGGGCAGAGGGTGAGGAGTCCTCCCCCTGAGGAGGAAGGAGTGGCAGAGACCAGGTGTGATGAACTGACCACAACCCCCATTCCCCGTCCCCCTGTGCCGCTCAGGGGGAGGAGGGAGAGAAATGGGGAGTGAAGTTGAACCTGGGAAGAAGGGAGGGGTGGGGGGAGGTGTCTTAAGATTTGGTTTTAGTTCTTATTGTCTCTAGTTGTATTTGATTTGTAATAAATTAATTTTTCCCTGAGTGGAGTCTGTTTTGCCTGTGATGGCTGTTGCTGAGTGATCTCCCTGTCCTTATCTAAACCCATAAGCTTCTTGTTACACTTTCTCTTCCCTGTCCAACTGAGGAGGGGAGTGATAGAGCAGCTTTGTTGGGCACCTGGCATGCAGCCAAGGTCAGCCCACCATGTGTGTGTAGTTTGGTTCCATCAAACAACAGGATTACTGCAGATTGACTACTATAACATCGATTACATAAAGCATGAGCATTCTGGAAAAGTATAGTGAGTTACTTTAAGAATCCAGGCTAAAGACTCTTCACCTGACAAAAGAAGAAAAATCTATTTGCAGTAATCATTGCAAACTCTGTTTTACATGATCTGTGTTTTAGGATATTGTTTAGGAATGTTTTTGTCTCAAGGACAGAAAGTTGTCTTGCTGGGGCAAAAGGTTTGTGTAAGAGTCAGAACATGGTTTTAATCCATATGTAATCCCATTTCTGATAATTATGATGTTTAGGTGTTCTAATGCAAAATGTATTTGTTAGTCAAATGTGTTCTTTAATTGAAAGCTGCCTCCATTTTCAGTTTTAAGCTATTTTGCACAACATTGTCCTCTTTGTAATTAATCTTTCTGTTGACATAAATTTGCAGCTTTTGGTGCAATTTATGAAGTGCTCAGAAATTTGCATGTGCATTCATTGCTTTAGTATGAATGCGTACAGTTGTATTTTGTAAGCACCACTTTTAGATCATAATCATCCACTGAATGGTCCAAATCTCACTACTGTGAATTTTTCAGCAATAACTTGATAGATTCAAAGAAGGTTTTTGAAACACAGGAATTGTCTCACCCAGGCAGCATTATAAATTAGGAAAAGGTAATGTTGTGGCTCCATGGGTAGCTGAAGTAATATATAGCTTCTGCTACTGAGAGGGAGGAGACCTTGCTGCAAATTCTCATGTCTAAAAGTTTTAATCTTTGACTAACGTCCTATTAGATACACTGAGAAGCTGTGGCATCCCAAGCTGGTTCGGGTTGTTAGTGCCCAAGAAAACGGTTTTGTTTTCTTGGATGGCTAGCTGGTTAAATTGGTCAGAGGACAAATGCTGAACAGAGGACAAGGAACACAAGGTCGTACAATGGTAGTGGAAGATTCCTCCATTTTTAATGTGTGCCTGAACATTTGAGCATTAATTTGATAATTAGGAAATGCTGATTAGAGTTGGACTTAACTGTACCCTAGCATCTTTGTAATTATGGTATAGATGGCATTCAAAGGTAATGTTTTAAGTCTTATTTCTCTAGAAAATTACTAATCCTGGGATCTCTGCTGTGTATCATTAGAAAGACTTTCAAATGCTATTGCTGGTAAACTTTCTTAAATAAGTGGGGCAGACATCTGTTTGACATCTAATTTGTGGAAGTAAGACCATGCTGAAACATTCTAGGCAGGTGAATCAACTTGTGCTTGCAACAGCATCTTAGTGTCTCTTCTGAGTAAGCATCAATAGTGTGCTTATTTTGTAGTTAAGGATTTTTGCATGGAAATATTTTCTTCCTTACAGATTTCTGTGGCCTGTCCAGCTCTGATGATACAGTTTTTGTGCCTGAGTACACTCCAGAGCTATAGCATGAGATTCTGTGTGCAAATCTGCATCTTTGAAACTTTTTTCAAATAGGAGACGAGATAGAAACACCTACTCCAAGAATTCTATTTTATTGTGTGTATCATATATCTATAGCTCTTTGCATAAACACATTATTCAGACCTGTACTTCAGGCTCTCTTCTGGCATGATCTATAAAGTCACTTAACAGTATGGTTTTGACAGGCAGCCTGGACTGCCTTTGCTTACCGAAACACTGCAGACATATTAATGCTGTTGAGTTTGACTGCCTCCTTAGGTAATGACTGAGCAGCCTTTCAACATTACTCCGCTCAGTGTGTTGCAGCTACAGTGTCATCCTCCTGCATCTGCAATAAGGGCATTTAGCTTGTGTGTCACATTTTGGCAGAAGCAATAGCATGGCTCTGATTGCAAAGAATAAAGGAAAGAAAGTTCACCGGCTGGGGAAGTAGTCCAGTGAGTGGTGACTGAGCAGTGATCCTGTTTTTTACAGGGTAATGTTCGTTTGCATACTATCCCTATAAGATTATCAACATCTCTGGCTGCAGCAGTGCATGCAAGTGAGAACGTTTGCTGACAGTGCACAATGTATCTCAACATTTTTGATTTTCTGGAGGTGAATGATGGCATTGCACTGGAATGTGCTCAACACTTTTGTCAGGGATAGCATCATTCTATGGCTGAAAGCATCTTCCTGTGCTGTTTTTGACCCTTGGGCACTTCTTCCTGCTGTCTTCTTTGTAACCAGCACAGTTGCTTTTATGGTCATGCTGTGAACTCTAGCAAAGAATTGATGTGGCTGAACTTCCTTTCATCTGGAGATGCTCTTTTCAGCTGATCAGTTCCTGATTTGGTTCCCCAAGCAGCTGCCAGGGTAAAAGTGTCATGGTAGAAGTAACTGCCATAGGAAATGTGGTACTGTTACAGAATCACAGAATCACTAGGTTG
>NW_010562092.1:3490-4015 GCF_000687285.1 Phaethon lepturus | reverse complement strand
ACGGGCTGCTCGCGTCCCTCTTTCTGCAACGACGGCGCGTGTCGGCGTGCAGCAGGGCAGCGACACCGCGTCTCTCGACGCAGCCCCAGCGCTTGCACGGCTGCTTTTTGCAACGTCATTGGAGTTTTCTTTTTCTTTCTGGCCACGGTAAAGCTGCCGCTGCTGGGGGGACCCTCGGGGCACTCGCCTTTACCCTGACGTGCCTCCACGCAGCGAGCACGAGTCCTGCCCGCGGATGCCCCAGCTCCCATCCCCAGGTCTGTTCACCAGCTCGCGGCCGCGAGTGCAAGCCGGGCAGCCCTAAGGGGCAGCAGGCAAGTGTCTGCTTCCCAGGTCATCGCAAAGCTCCATTTTCAGTCTTTCATCGGGACTAAAATCACAAAAAACGCCAGGATTCGTTCAGGATGAAAACTCTCCCTGCACAGAAGGTCTGGGCGTTATTCGGAGACCTGGAAGATGGGCTTAGGCCACTTACTGGCCGGCCAAGCACTTGACCCCTGGATTTCATGGCCGCACATCCCACCA
>NW_010562092.1:0-3423 GCF_000687285.1 Phaethon lepturus | reverse complement strand
TGCCGCTGAGTCCGGGGCAGCCCCACGGGCCATACGTGCTGCTGCCGTTCCCTCCTCCGTGGTGGCATCCTCACCCCAGGTAACCTACGGCCCAGGGAAGGGGAGGGAAAGCTCTGGAGCTCGCTGGCGAGAAAAAGACAGGCAGATTATAAGGTGTTTATGCTTTTGCAAAATTAAGGTCTTGAAGGCGAGACAGGTTTACATTGGCAAAGAATTAATGGTTTGATGTAGCACAAGGGGACAGCAAGAGCAGAAAGAGGGGCCATCTATCAGCATGCACTGATGGCATAAAGGAAAGAGATGCAGGCATAAATCAGGTCCTGCGCAGGAAATAAGCGGGATGGATGACAGGCAGTAGCTGGTGAGCTGTTATTCCCACAGCGCACCAGAAGGTGCGGAAAACGTGGCTGGGTGCTCCTAGAGCTCGTTTCAGCAAGCACATAGTGGGTGTCTCCGGGCTGGATGGAACCTTCCCTGCACTCGGGCACTGCCAGGTCCCAAAGACGGGCAGCAGAGCAGCTCTGTGTGCACCCACACACCCCGCAAGGATGCTGCGCCGGCTGGGAGACCCCTCCGAGGCAGAGGGGGACCCGGGTGCTTCACACCTGCTCCCTGGGGGCATCAGTGCCCTGGTACCCTCTCTCCATCTTCAAAGGAAAAGAGCCCAAACTGAAGCGTCCCCAAGCAGAGGAGGTTTATCTTCCCTTGGAAGGTGTCTAACTGGATGAGGGGATGCCCAGCCTAAGGCTGCTGCGAACGGACCCTCCTGCAAAGGACCTTCATGGCGTGGCCGTGCCCCAGGCTCACGCGGGTGCCAACACACGGTGCTTCTGGCGTCTTTGCAGCGCTTCGCCTCCCTGCTGTGTTGCTCCTTGCTCAGGCGCTGCTTTGGAAACACGGGCGCTCTCCTAAGGGAGGTGAAACGGAGACCAGGCTGCTCCGCAGGCTTGGGCTTGTCTCTAGGTTGCAACTCCCCAGTTTTAAGATTTTGGGCCCGGTTTTATCTGGTTATTCTCCAGACCTCCCCAGAGCGGTCTCTTGTGCTGCTCTGGACTTCAAAGGGAAATGAGACCTTACACGTTTAATTGAAGCCAATTTCCTCCATGTTGTCGGGTTAGCGAAGGGGGATTAATGGGGGCCAAGGCTCAGTCCTCCAGAGACACCCAAACGTTTCAACACACAGGGCAACCCTGGAAGGGTGGAAAACACACGATGGGGAGCTGGAGGTGACCGGGGCTGATCAGGAGCAGCTGAGATACATAAATCTCTCAAACCATCAAGAGCTGCTACCTCCCCTTTATTTAAGCTGTGCTTTCTGTATGAAACCTGAAGCAATTAAACTCTCTTTCATCAGATGTCCTGCCTTCAATTACCTCCTGCTTAGCGATATCGCAGGGATAGGAAGGACGTGGGAGGCTCCTGCAGCCTTGCGCAGGGCTGGGTGGGATGTGGCGCAGCCCAGAGATGGCTCAGCCGAGTCCGGCTGCCCTGGCCCATCCCTGCAGCCTCCGTCACCCTCGCCCGTGGGTCACCTCACGGCTCTGGAGGGAAACCGGCTGCTGGCGAGGAAGCTGGAGAGGTGTGCTGCAAACCGGAGTGGTCTTCACGCAGCGCAAGCCTGGCGCAGCAAGGAGGGGAGGAAGGCTGCTTGGAGGGCAGGGGAGGGGGATGACTGGGGATACTGGTGATGCTCACAGGTACAGACAAGGCTCCAGCCCCTGGGCAGCTTCTCAGTCCGTGTCAAGACCCTGCTCGCACGGGCCGGAGCAGGATGCCGTCCTCCCCTCTGGGGGCTGTCAGACACGGCCCCACCATCTCCCCTCACCCCACCCGGGTGCTTGTCTGTACCATCCCCAGAGGATGGAGAAGGGCTTTGGCAGGGAGGGACGAGGGTGTCAGCGAGATGCTGTGACACGGGGGAGCGGGCTCCCCCTCGGCCGTGCCGCAGCCCCCCGCTCCCGGGAGGACGGGGAGCACCACAGCTGTGCGAACCGCCCGCAACGCTCCACCCTTCCCTGCCTGCGATAAAGCAGACCCGGTGATAGATTATACATTGGCCAGAAAAGCTGTGAGATGGGGGGTTGTTTGGACAGTTTTAGGGTCGCTTCGAGGCTCCCTGAGAGCCAGCTGCTGTAAACAACCAGTGAGCGCGGCCCCCGCAGGGACCCGGACTCTTCTCCTGGAGGTCCTACCCCCGGGGGCCACGGCGTTGAAGCCTCCCTCCTGGCTGGGGAGGAATTTCTGCTGGTTTTTCCCACCTACCGACCCATTCCGGCCCCAAGGGTCTCCTGTTGACAAGCACCGGGAGGCAGCCGGTCCAAACGTGCGTCCCTGGTCCTCGCTCCTGCCTTGCCCAAGGGAGGGAGGACAAACCAGCCCAAGCATGGCAGTTTGGGATTACTCTAAAGGATTTAGGATCCCACAGGATCACCTTCCTGCTGTCGCACAGGCGGCGAGCCCCGCTCTTGAGCGGTCACCCCGCGCCTCGGGGAGGACGTGGTGCCATTGCCATGCCAGCACCGGCGCGGTGCGGGCCGTTGAGCTCCGCGGGCAGAGCACCCCCTCTTTGATTTTACTGCGCAGCCTGAGCCTAAACCCATCCCCTGCTGTGAGCCTGAAGCCCACGAACATTAACCCTCTGGCTATAAAACATGACTCGGTGTTTAACAACCACACAGCGAATCACAGCGATCCCAAAAACTGCACTGAAATTCCCAAGCCAAGGGCTGCAACTGGTATTAATTAATTCTTCCTCTGACGACTTTTTTGGTGCCACCAGGTGGTAACAACGTGTATCTCAGCGATGTCACCAGGAGCTGGCTGTCCTCTAATGCCACCCGGACCTGGAGAGCGGCTCTTAAGCCGCTGTGGGTGGAAAAGAAATCGCAATGTGTTGGGACATCCATCCCCAGGGAGCAGCGGCGGAGCATAACACCTCCCCGGAGTATTGCGTGGTGGTGGGGAGGGCTTGCTGTGAAGCATGGAAGGATCTTGTCCTGCCACCAAATGTCAATTTTCTCCAGTGGCCCTTGGAGAAAAAGGGCTTTGCACGAGCACCGTGCGACAGCGGCGCAGAGCGGAGGCCCCCGATGGTGCCTGCCTCGACCGACTGCTCCCCTGATGGGGCGGTGCCTCGAGTGCGGCGGTCCCCAAAACAGGCACCCCCGGGACACCTGGGCTGTGGGGACACCAGGAGGATCTGGGTCATGGCAGGCTCTCTCCTCGGGAAACCCTGAGCCTGGTCCCCGGCCGGGCAGGGAGGGGGAGGTTGGAAGTGGGGAAGGGCAGAAATGACCTGAGCGATGAACACTCCATGATAAAGCTTCTTTCTGGGCTTTTCAAAAGCCCTGATTGCCCACGGGAGAGTTGAGCTGCACAGAGCGCTTTTCATACGCTGCATCCTGCCCATCCTGCTGCCTGCCC
>NW_010562091.1:1752-7478 GCF_000687285.1 Phaethon lepturus | reverse complement strand
AGGACAAGGGGTAATGGTTTTAAACTAAAGGGCAGTAGATTCAAACTAGACATAAGGAAGATATTTTTGACAATGAGGGTGGTTACACACTGGCACAGGTTGCCCAGAGAGGTGGTAGATGCCCCATCCCTGGCAACATTCCAGGCCAGGCTGGATGGGGCTCTGAGCAACCTGGGCTAGTTCTGTGAAGAAAATTAACTCCACCCTGGCTGAAACCAGGACAACGTCCCTTCAGGCCCAAACTGTTCTTTGATTCTATGATTCTCCTTCCAGCAGGAACTCCAGACAGCCAGAAAGGGCCTGCTCCTGCAGAGCACGACGAAGCACACCAGCTACCACCTTAGTGCCCAGTGCATTCTGCCCCTTCCAAGCACGCTCTAAGCTGGTAAATGAGCACAGTCCTTGCAGGGTATCAATGCCTTCCTCATGAGATTAAGTTTTAAACCACCTCCTTTTAAACCTCTATCTCCAGAACATACTTTGCTGGAACACTTAATGAAGTCCAATCCGTTATTAACATTAACAGAGTCTGCATGACTCTGCTTGTACAGGCCAGCTGCTGTCACAAAATTCAGCTGCAACACCAATGCAGGAACAATATCAAACTTGTTACTGCCATTCACCGAGTAGTTTCAGGTTATAAGACTGAGCAGATGGCACTTGTGAGCTTTATTCACTATCTTGGACTTTTTAATTAGATTCCTATTCAAGTCAGTCTGCTGGTCTACAGCGGGAGACCCCAGGTTTCAAGGTAACTTTAGGAGTCCCATTGCTCTGTCTGATAGAAACCACTACATCAGGGAACTGCTGCAAGCGCAGCTCCTGCTGCTTCCACCCCAAGAACCGGTCAGCAGGTAATTAACAGATCAGAATTAAAGGGATAGTCCAAAAATGCAGCTACGCCTTAGCCAAAATGCAAATTAATGCTTTAATGCAACACATTACTTTATAATTTTAGGATGCTCTTGGTATGTTTATCATTAGAAATCTGTATGCCGTAATTTTCTCTTCCATGTCTTCACATGGCTCTGAATTTCACCATGTGCCACTGACAAACTCGCTCTGGATTTTCACTGATTTTTGGAAAGCTGTAGATGATCACCATCAAAAAGAAGCAAAATGTACTGACTGTTAAAAAGCTGAAGAACTTGCCAGGCAATAAAATAGTGCATCTATGCCACGGCACTCAAACATGGCAAGAAGAAACAGCAGGCTCTGATGGTTGTGGGGCCCATTCCCCAACAGACATGAGTTTCATTAACTTTCAGAATCAGGTCCAATACTTCCTTTTACCAATACAGATCAGACAAAAACAAAACAACAACAAAAAACACACCCAAGCCCCCAGTAGGTTGACTAACATGATAAATTAAGACTTTTTAGGCATGCTGCAGTGTATAAAACTTCAGTGACACTTCTAACCTGTGGCAACAGCACACGGCACAACACACCAGAAGAGTAAGTCTAGTTGTATCAATCACAGTGGCACAGCATCACAGCTGTGCTTTCATCACAATCAGTTAGAAATTGACTATTTTGGGGTTGTTTGTTTATATTACTTTACCTTTTGGAGGAGGGAAAAGTCCAAAATTCAGAGGAGCTTCTAGACTGTTGTCATCATGTTCAACATAACCCTGATCACTCCTGCAAATCCATTTCCATTTTATATTATATCCTGAATGTATAAGCTAGATGTGAATGGGTCAAATACTCTACTAACCGAAGAACTGCAAATGCAGACCTTGTGCGCATTTACTTCTGCGGCATTGGTGCCCCAAGTTCCTTTCAAGTGGCAGAACTCTAAAGTCATTACAAAACATAGCAATACTCCATTATATTCTGATTTTAAGAGAGACGAGCAGGTTACAAAATAAACTGAGCATTTCTTTTTTTTTTTAAAACTGTTTGAATATCATATAACAATCAGCCGTAAGAGTCACCGGCCTGGTGTGTGTCAGTCAAGAGAAAAACCTGCAACTTGGAGGGTTTCCTTGTTTACTCAGCACAATTTTGCCCCGAAGTATTTTGTCAGGCAAGAAAAGCAATCCTGTCCTAGCACGGGATGAGACCGAATCCCTCTGAAACTGCAGCCCTCACCAATGCATGTGTTTAGGTCACATCAGACAAGCTCCCAGGGAATGAGGATGAACTGGATCCAACCCTGCTCCCTAGGACTTTGTGATGTGTGGAACTGCCCATAGGCCTGAACTTCCTAGAAGGTGGCTTTGTCAGGGTTGCACAGTGGATTCCTGCTACAAAGCCCAAACACGTCGGGATTTTGTGTTAACTAGTAGAATACATGGTGTAGTAGATAGCACAGTACTGACAACAATGTGGGGTTTCTTCAATTAATAACGGTAAACAAGGCTGAAGCAATTAAAAATAATGAAATGTTGAATAAAGACTCTCTCATCACCTTTTATAAAACATCATGATTAAGTCTTTTAAAAGCTCTAAAACAACCCCTTTATTTCACATGACAAAACTAAAGGGGTGGAGGAAACCTGCCCTCCCATAAGCTCAGTTGCACCACGTCTTTCAAACCCACAACCAAAGCGTCTCTCTCTCACATGCTGTACATAAGATTTGTGACTACAGCAGAAAGACATCTGATGATCACCAGAACTAAACTTTAACTCCACTCTGTCCTTTGGGGACAGTGAGACATCAGGAGCAGGGCATCTCTTTGCTGGTAATTTTCTGTCTAATTCTGGAATGATGCAGCCTACACCAGAAACTGCTCATCCATTCCCTCTCCTTTGATAGACAGACATCTACCACATCACAACACTTAATAGCTGGGCAGGAAAAAGCCTGAACCCCTCCCTCTCCCTCCTTAAGTTAAGTATAGAAAACTGCATCTGTGCTATTTACAGATTTGGATGCTTGTCTGGACTGAAGTTTTGTAAATATAACCTATTTTGAAGTCAGAGGCATTAAGAGTTGGATGAATGCCTCGAGAGAAACAATTCAGATAGCCTACATTCCCCCCAGTGCTGGTGTTCACTATTTGTTGGCTCTAAAACCTCGAAGGCACCCAGCCAATATGAAACGTTAAGACCCAGGGACTAAAGCAAATTTTAAGCTGGTTGTATCTGGACCTTGGCCTATAACTGTTTCATAATCCAATTTATATATTCAGAAATAAACAAAACATCAAAATAAAAACAAACAAACCTTGCATAATTTATTTGCTCTCTGCATGCCTTGTTTCCCTCCGCATCCAGGGGTGAAAGCACGGAGGGTGGGTGGGGTGTATACTCGACGCTGCCCTTGCTGCTTCACGAGCTGAAGACTTTTTTGCTGGAAGTTTTCGTAGCACTGGCAATCTGAAAAACAAAAACTGTTTTCTTAACACGTGTATCGCTAGATACATTAGACGTAAGTTTCACTCTGAAAAACTGCCAACTAAACCATTAACCTCTCCCATGCCAAGCCAACAACTCGCATGCAAAAAAGCCAGCTAGAAACATCTCCGCTCAATTCATGCCTCTCTCGGGCACTCTGTGCAGACCGCCTGTGTCTATACACAAAGGGAAGTTAGAAACCAGTAACACAATACATTACAAACACGTGCTTCTAGAGGAGTTTTTGTTAAGTTGTCCAGGTTTCCATCTGGGAAACACACAGCCAGGAAAGGTGGCTTGATGCGGGCCAGCACCATCACGGTCCCTTTTCTACAGGGGTGGCACCAACCGCGAGCGGTACCTGCACCAGAACAGGACTGCGATCCACGCAAGAGCACCTTCAGGTCTGTTCCCATAGGTCCTTATCTAAAGCTTCTCTCATCCCAGGCCCCAGACAGGCTATCAAATCCCAGCCAGGACCTCTGCAAAACAGCCACGCATCAGCTACAAAGATCTTGCATGGAAGTTTTCTTGCGCCAGCTGAGCCAGGCTCTGAAAAGCCGGCCACCGCCCTTGAGCAGACCGATACGGAGCAAGAAGCTGCTCTTTTGCCCACTCCACCTGAAAATGGTAAGACAGAAGGCACAGCCGCTCTTCTTGTTGAATGCAAACACACTGAAGACGGTGTCTAACTGAGCTCCCAAAAGCTGGCGAGGAGAACTTCATGCTCTACAAAGTCTGTCATTTTCATGCTGCAAAGTGTCAGAGTGTATTACAGTATTTTCTGTGATGTTTAAATTGGCACAGCTGATTTTCAACAGCTTCTTCACGGCACACAGCACCTTGTCATAAAAATATCCTTATTTCTACAACAGTTAAACTGACATACCACAGAATTAAAACTAGCACAAGAATTTTATCGTACTCATGCTTCAAAAGGCAGATCTTACTGAAAAGCCTGGTGATGGAGTCAGTATACAACAAAAGAGATTTTCAACTAAAATGTTACATGTAAACACGTAAAATAGAAACTAGGGATTAATCCTCCATCTAAAGCTCTCAAGCATACAAATAGGGCAACACAGTACTAGAGGTTTTCTTCTTCTAAGATTACTCAGTGAAATTAAAGCAAAGTCTCAAACTGACTTCACCAAAAACAAAGGCTGTCCCACTAAAATAAAATGCAGACGAAAGAGCAAATGATACAAGCTGCAAAACCACCACACAAAAGGGACAAACCAACAATGGGCCAGCAAAGTAAAGAGCAGTATCAGGCTGCAAGTTACACCCAAGAGGAAATGTGAGTAATAAGGTGTAAGCAGTATTTTTCTCAGTCGTTACCATAAAACCACTTGCAAAGTTCCAAATACAAAAGAGAGACTTGCTTTGCTGGTGGGGAAGGGTACCTATCTATCTAGTCTGAGCACAGACCATCAAAACCCTCCTCCTCATCGCTGCAGGAAACACAGAGCCAAGCACTGCAGGGCAGGCCTGCGAGTGCCACGATGATGGCGTTCAGACAACACCGCTGTGACCCACGTGTCACAGATCCCTTCTGTCGTAAAGTCCATAGCAAAGCTGCTACCATGCCTGACATGGTTTTTTTTGTCATACTTACTTTTCCTACACAACGGCACAGCACAGATCCACTCCTCAAAGAGACACAGCGCTTCCTTCACCATGGTACCCAGTTCCCAAACTTCAGCAACTAAGACTCAAAAGACTCGGGGAGTAGCTTGCTGTCACCCACACGACTGCAAAATCCCTGAACCGAGAAGTGCCCATTTTCTTCCTATGTTCCAGCTCACTGCCGGAAGAGAGCCGCTCGGGCATTTTCTCTTCCCAGCTGGAACCACATTTCCAGCTCTTCACAGACAGGGCTCCTTTACTGAAGCTTTGATAGACACGGAGTGAGACCTAGTATGACACTAAATGCAAGACCCGTGTCAGCATATACATGTAATTTCAACAATGTAGAGTTAAACTCTGCCTTCATGGGCAAACCTGACTCCCCTGGATTTTTGGTGGCCCTTCACTACAGAGGAAAAGCAGCTGGCTGTTAGCTAATTACAGCCGCGGCGACGTCGCGGCACTAACGCTCAGTCATCCCAGATTTGTACACGTATAGCTAAAGCATTTCAACCTGGGCAAGAAGGGGCAGAAATGAGAACAAAATGTTTATAGCAGGCAGATGGTATACTACTTTTGATAGAAAAGAACCAATTTATGGCAAAGTAATACAAGAGCTGCCTACCAGTCAGGTCCTGCTCGGAGACTTATTAAGGATGATATCCTGCTCTGTTTGAAGAAAACTTCCTGGCCAGGGAAGAGGGCCAGAGTTTCTGAAGCGCTTCCAGCACTCCCAGCAAGCTACCTCTC
>NW_010562091.1:0-1721 GCF_000687285.1 Phaethon lepturus | reverse complement strand
ACGCTCCCCCGCAAACAGTCCATCAAACGCTGAAGGAAGTTTGCCACGGTGAACACAAACTTCCCAGCAATGCTCTGCCAGCTCTGTGATAGCCGTTTCCCCGTATCTGCGCAGTCCTGAATAATAAGGCTTAACATAAGGAAAAATCTATAGGTCTCCAAATAACGGGTAGGATGTTGCTGCATACACACAGAGCTTTACCCGTTCAAGTATCTTTTTATAGCAGGCTAGGAGAAACGTGCATCTTACACCGGTGATCTTACAATACACCTCTTCCCTTAGCTAAAACAAGGTTTTTAATACCAAGGATTGTCATCAAAACTTCTACTGAGGGAAAAACACTTCTGAAGGAATCTACCTGAAAAATATCTTTCGTGCGACCAAAAAAAGGGGAGAAGGGTAAAAAAGAGAAAGTAGTAATTACAAGACAAAGAACTGCTATAGTAAGGTCGGTCACACAAACCTCACACACCCCAGACTGAGATTCTAGCCTCCTGTATACTAACTATGACAAAATCCCGGGCACTGAAGACGGCAAATACACCACCATAGGCCCTGCCCTTCAGTTAAGGACAGACAGGTAGGCATAGCTGTGAATGTCTTAACGGAATGGATTAGGCAGCGAGTGCCGTGGTACCAGGACTTCAGTTTGTCATTAATCTCGTACTCGCACTTCCATTTGCCTGCTGAATAGGGGAGTACGCAAAAATAAACACCGGCAAATGGCTAGCCGGTACGGCAGCGAAGCAAAGACATCAGTGCAAAGATACCGTGGGACCTTCCACCTCTACTGTAAAGTAAGAGTGAATCACATTGTGCGCACATTGTGCGCTCAACAGCAACGTTCAAGGCACAGATGTAGCTCCTCAGCCGCCCGCCGGGAAGGGCTGTACAGACTCGGGGTAGGTGCCACCCGCAGGAGCAGGGAGCAAACACCAGCTGTTGGGTGTTGTTTTGCTGGGTGGCCAGACATCTTCAGCACAAACTACAGCCCCCGGCTAAAGCCAGCACACAGTGGCTGGGTGCCCAGCAACTCAGGAACAACAACTCTACCTACACCTCCATCCGCTTCAGCTGTATTACGTCTCCCCTGTCGAAAAGGGAGGTATAAGATGCTACCAAACCTCAAGAGGTCTGGCAAGGAGGAAGCAGAGAAGTGACACTTTCTCACGCGGTTCCCCTGGAGGGTTGGCTGCTTGTAGCCAAACTGACGACAGCACAATGCCCTCCTATAAAGTGCACTGCAAACAGCCCTCCAGGATAGCGACACACAGCGTGCGCATCCTGACCTCGACCTCCCGCTCGTCACACAGGAGAAAGATTTTAACTTCTTCTGTGCCGTCTATGCTCAACCTTTTTTCCAGCCAGTGACCAGCCGCTGGCAGCTGTTGCGGCTTTCTGCGGCAGTCCATCAGTTTGCTGCACGTGGTTGTCTTGGATTTCCAGCCCTCCCCTCTTCCCCTGGAGAAACTTGGGAACAGTCTGCAGATCAGATGTAACACCAGGAACAGTCGGCAGATCAGATGTAACACCATGGAAAGCTGCTCCCGCTTACGGGGCGGGGGGGGGGAAATCCCACAACTTTTTCAGGCCCATCAAGCGACTCCAAATGCGCCGAGGTACTGAAGACACACGTTCAGCTTATATTCGCTACACGGAGCGGCACAACTCCCGGGAGCCCGGGCTGCCCGGTGACACTCCGCGCATCCCCAGGTCCGCGG
>NW_010562090.1:0-4921 GCF_000687285.1 Phaethon lepturus | reverse complement strand
GCTGAGGGCTCTAGAGCTGGACACAGTACTCTGACTGCAGTACTATTACTGACTGCAGTTTGGAAGGGTTTTTTTCTGATTATCAGAACTGCATGTGATAAACAAACAATCCATAACCTATAGTCAAGACTCGTGTAAGCCCAACCAACAGCAGCTAGTCCAAATGTGTAGAGGTTCACAGGGAGCAGAGTGATTGGGGAACCAAGGAGCTGTCTGCAGTAAATTAACATACCAAGAGTACAGAACTGACAGATTATTTATCACTACCTGTTAGTGTTTTAGTAGGGAGAAATAGCACTCTCATCTGTTCACTGCAGTCTTTTCCCGCTCCAGTACTTAGCTGGTCTTTGAAGAGGCACTGTCTCCCCACTTCCCTTCTGACCCTATGATGTGTGTTTATGAAACTTAAAACAATGGTGTGACATTTCAAGGTCAGGTTGTTTAAGAATAAGGCTTGCTGACAACTCTGATTAAGGGAAATGCTTGAAGGGGTACAACAGGATGGTGCTTGCTTGCTTTACTTATGCAGAAATTAAGGCAGCAATAATCTAAGGGAGCAAATACAATGCAGTGCCATGCAGAGATGCTGGATTAGGACCCAGAAAACCACATTTGTATGCTATTGCATTGTGTTCAGACCTATCCTGAGTGTTCCTAAACATTTCTATAAATGGTATTTCTATTATTTTGTTATTTGGCCAAATCTGGACAGATTTTCATGCAAGCAACACAAGGCCTCATATTCTCAGATTGTCCCATTATCATATTGCAAGATTTAGTCCTAATCTTGAAGTATTTGTGTCCTGGTTTCAGCCAGGATAGAGCTGGTTTTCTTCACAGAAGCTAGTGTGAGACTGTGTTTTGGATTTGGGATGAGAAACTGTTGATAACGTGCTGATGTTTTGGGTTGTTGCTGAGCAGTCAAGGACAGTCCAGCTTCTTGTGCTGGCCTGCTAGCAAGGAGGCTGGGGGTGCACGGGAAGCTGGGAGGGGACACAGCCGGGACAGCTGACCCAGACTGGCCAAAGAGATATTCCCTACCATACGACGTCATGCCCAGTACATAAACTGGAGTTAGCCGGGGGGTGGAAATCGCTGCTCGGGGACGGACTGTCGATCACGGGGTGGTGAGCAATTGCTGTATTGGGCATCACTTGTTCTTGTACATTCCTTTGTTGGTATTATCATTGTTGTTTCCTTCTCTCTTTCTGTCCTATTAAACTGTGTTTATCTCAACCCATGAGGTTTTTTTCCTAATTCTCTTCCCTGCCCCACTGTGGGAGGGGGAGTGAGTGAGCGGCTGCGTGGTGCTTAGTTGCCGGCTGGGGCTAAACCACAACAACTTGACAAGGAAAACTTTTTAAATTAATTAATAAACATAATACAATCTATTTTCTCCTTATTTTACTCTCAGGAATGGTGGTAGTGTTTTGCCAAAGCTAGGAACAAACCAGAACAGCATATCAACACTCCTTGAATGGTTAACATTTGGCAAAAGAAAATGCAGGTACATAACAGTATAAATTGAAGCAACAACTTAACTTAAAGAAGCCAACTGTCTTCTTTATGGTCAGTATCATTTAAATCTTTATTTAATAGAGAAAAGACAATGTTCAATCAATTGATTTCTGTTTCTTAGAAAAGTTGATACTTTTAACTTGAAGTTTATATCTTGCTCCTTTGAAAATTAAGCTTTGAATGTGGTATGACCTTTGCATTTCTTATAACAGCCAGGTAACCCAAATTTATTAATAACGTAGTATTTAGAAATGCTGTTCTAGTTCTGGGCTGACAAGTGGCATGCACTGTGTTATGAGTTGGCTCTCTCCTGCATACCTTCTTAGGGAAGTAAATAGCTGGCACACTTCGAGACCTCTGGTTAAGATAATCTGGGGACAAGAACAGGGAAGCTGGAGGTGTTGGAGATAGATAGATAGGCTTGATATCTGGCAAATACCTGCCTACGCTATTTGTGGTTCTAACCTTTTCTTTTTATTCTTCCCTAATCATTAGCCCTGTTAAGAATTTTATATGAAAAGTTAAAGGAAAAGGTTATGTGCAATTCCTTTTAGCTTTATTGAGTTGATTGATAATTCTAAAGCCTAAAGCAACTGCTATGACAGTGTAACTCAGAGAGGAGAGAGAAAGTAAACCAAAGGGACAGTGACATTTGCTGCTAGACTCTTAGAAAGCACAAGAATTGGAGCATGGTAGATACCTTCAGCGCATGGCTGCCTTCTGAAAAATACTGAAGACCAGGAGAGTGAGTCACCAAAATGTTTTTAAAAATCTAGCCTCAGTTCCTTCCATTTTTGCTGTATTCTGCAGGATCAAGGCTATCCAGTGCCATCAAGGACACAGTTAGCTGTCTGTCCCCCAACTACAGAAATACATGTGAGTTTTATACAATAGATTCCCACAAAAATGAGCTTAGCACCGTAGCCTCTCTCCTGCTCCACACACCAGATGTAGCTGATTGGCCTCATTGGTTGGCATCTGCACATGTGGACCTGAGCAGGATAATGGTCATCCTACAGGGTTGCAGCCAGGACAAGAAAGGAGAAATTGTCTGTACCTCATAGCATGGCCTTTGACATAAAGGAGCCCTGCCAGAGGCATGCTCCAGAACTGCAGCCAGTCCCTGCCCCACTGTGTGACATGTTGACCCTTGTTTTTAAAGGAAATGCTCCTCATCATGTGTCCTAGCATGCATCCATCTGTCAACATCAAAGTCCCCTGCAATATCTGCAACTGTCATATGCTTAATAGCTGATTTTCTTAAGCATTGAGTCCTTCCTTTCTTCTCTCAGTTTACAATAAGACCAGTCTCTGACTTTGCAAAGTCAACTGTATATTGGGCTAAGTTTCCATATTAAATATGAGCTTCATGGGCCATGTTAGCTACAGGTTTTACTTGTGACTCCTGCAGCCTAATGATATACAGCTAAAGTACAACTACCTAGTGAAGAATAAATAAACCTCAACTTTCTCTGGTGCAGGTTTTCTTAAGCCTGTATCAGCAAGATTATTATAAATTTATAATAATATGTCACTTTGAGTGGATCTCACTTTGAGTGGATCTCGTCTTTTTTTTAGATGACATTTAAAAAAAAAATCTCAGGTGAAAAAAAGATGGTTTATCTCTGCATAAAAAATAGATGCATGCATTATTAAATTCTGAAAGATGATTTTATGCACACTTTTCTGCTGTGCCCCAGTACCAAGTAAATATAGAATCACTGCATGAGTGGATGCAAATGAAAAATTATGACAATTTCTTTGATGTATTTTACATTTGGGCAGGGATTGTCTGTAAAAAGGTTATGATTTTCTAAAACTGAGTCATCCTTTGTATGCAAAACAGCTAAAAAGAATAAGATTTTAACTGAGAATTTAAGATTACAGCTTTCATGTATTTAAAATTCTTTTTCTTCCTAAGAAGCCAGTGTTTCTAAACACATGAAAATCCCCAGAATGTGCCTGATAATAAGACTACGCCCAAATTTGGTATCCATTAGGTTAAATTGGGAGCCAAGGTTTCCCAAGACAGAGCACCTCTCCCATATTCCACTCTCCAAAAACTACATGGTAGGCAAGATGAAGAATATATTTTCCCCTTCCTACCCCTCCCTTGAAGGTCAAATCATTACTCTAACTGCTTCATAAGAACAGTCATGCTGACAAGCTTGTTAAGCAGACAAGACCTCAGTATCCTGTCTCTGACAGGGACTAGTAACAGATGCCTAGCAAGAGCTAGAATAATGTGACCTGCTGCCTGGTATACTGTCCTAGTTGTTGGTCTTTGGCAACTTAATGAGCCTGTGGTTGCATCTGGATAGTGCTTAACAGCCACTGACAGATTCAGTGTAACATTCTTAAATCCTTTCTTGAGCCTGCAAGGGTTACAGTTTACTATGTCTTGTCTGTGTATTTTCCTGGGAGAAGCAGGTCAGGTAGCAGAGAGGATGTCTGTTTTTTGATGGCCCCCTCTCCAAGAGCACCTGAATGTACTTACCAGGAGCAGGAGAGAAAGGTGGGGAAGCACAGCACTTTCCACAGTGTGGGGTGGAGCAGGCAGAGGACAGAGGCACAAAGGCTCATCTTCTGTCATTGCATTCACATATTTTGCTTCATAATTGATCTCATAAAAGTTGATTTCTCAGCTCTTTAAAAAGAAATATTCAGATCAGAAAGAAAACACACAAGAAACATAAAAGCATTTAAAAGGAGAAGAAACATTTGCTGAATGCACTGTGTATTGGGCAAACATTCACACTTTCTTGTTCATCTTCTCAGTGGCTACTTCATTCCTGCAAAGGATAGAAGACGACAGCCAGGATAAAGACCTGATATATATATAACCTGATATATAACCTGAGAAAAACAAGAAATCTTGATGGTGCTAAATACATTCACCCTATAAATCACTTTGGATGCCTCTGAATCCATAACCCCGTCAGAGTGCTTTCCAACGCTTCATCAATTTGTTGTGGAGAATGAAATGGAATGCTAACTTGGGAGGGTTCCTTTTTTCCATTGGCATCTTCTGGTGCCAGTAAATCACTAGCCCCCCAGGTTGTTACAGCTGAGAAGTTAATATTGAACTTAGCTAGACAACCTGGGGCTGAATTTGAGAAGTGTTCAGCTGAGCTCCCATTCCACATGGGGAATATTCATAGAGAGAATATTAATAAAATTTATGAGCATGATGAGAAAAGGCCAAAACAATCCCTCAGGTAAAAAATGAAAGAGACAAAAGTAGAAGTATTTTCTTCCTGACTTATTTCCTGGCTCAGAACGTTTAACAACATACAGATTATTTTTCTCTGCTGCAAATGGCATTTGCTAACATGCAGGTCAAAGTTGACTGACAGTTATGTTACCAAAAAGGTTGGCAAGAAAACCCTCTAACACTTAGTTT
>NW_010562089.1:11236-12073 GCF_000687285.1 Phaethon lepturus | reverse complement strand
TTTCCAACCTAGTGATTCTGTGATTCTTTTCTAGTTTAGTATTATTTAAGAGCTTACATAGTCACTTCCGTGCTCATGCACAGTATTCTTACAGACAAGTTGGTGTATCCAAAGATTATTCTGTCCCTGAATGTCATTATCAATAGGTTTTATACTCTGTATGATGCTCACTTTTATCTTTAAGTAGTTCTCTCTTTTTATTAGTTTTAATCCTCCAGACGTTTTTGTGCTCTCCCACTCTATACTAGTTATTTTTAGGGGTTTTTTTTTCATTTTTTTAAGAACAGTGAGGAACATTGCAGAGTATCATAAAAGTTTCCTTGCTGTTACAGTAATCAGTGGTAAGGTCCTACTTGAGAAGCTTCATTTCCTACTCCCTCCCCTACCCCCCCATCTTGGTATGATGTAGTAGAAATAAAGATAATTCAGAAAAAAAAAGAGGGGAATAGGGAATGTTTTCAGGTTTTAGTCATTGAAATTTAAAATTAGTTCTCGTACAGGAAAAAAGGCATTGTAAAATTATAAAGACTTACAGAACAGAAGATACTTACCTTCTAGTGACAAAGAAACAGTTAATGAAATTCCAGTCATTTGAGTAAAATACAGTAATTTTAAAATTACTATGAGAGAGAAGTGTTTCATGAAACGCAGCATTTCCTCTGGAACTTGTACCAGGGTTTCACTGCTGAAAGAGCCTAGCAAGATTCAGAGAAGAACTGGATATAAAAGTCTCTTTATCACCACAGCAGCAGTACTACCTTCTTCCTACCCTTCACCTCTCACTACTGCACTGTGACTTGTGCAACCATGATATAAACCAGCAAGGCAAAGTGATCC
>NW_010562089.1:0-11205 GCF_000687285.1 Phaethon lepturus | reverse complement strand
TGCTGAAAAATGATCAGGCAGAATAGTGGATATTCTTCATCTGGATTGGTTTTCTGAGGTGGTACCCAAGAGCAGCAGTGGTGTCAGAGTGATGCTGCCTCTGGAAGGAGGATAGGACGGTTTCTATTGACTACCTTTAATATAAAATAATCAAGGAACTAGAGCATTATTCAGTGAAAGGGTTTTTTGTGTCCTGCTTTGATGAAGGAAAGGCTGCTGTTCAAGATGGTTATTAGTCTGCTTTGGTGCCCAGAAAGCTGATCCTAAATTACACTTGCTCTGCTCAGATTGTGGTAGTTCTCAGTCTCTTGATAATTTTTGCTCTGTTTTTTTTTCATATGTAGCTTCTTCCAGTTTGCGATACCTGGGAAGACACTGTTTGGGCATATTTCAGGGTCATGGTGGACACTCTTGTTGAGCAGGAAATACGAGCCTCAGTAATAACTGCAGAGGAGGTGGAAGAGCTCCCTAGAGATTATTTAGAAACAAAGTAAGTTTTAAGTAAAATTATGGCCCTATGCTCAGTCAAAGAATCCAGTATGATCTGTTTAGAATATTCAAGGTAACATTTTTTGCCTTTTCTCTCCTACTTTGAAGCTGGACTTCAGAAAAAGTTTTTGAAGAACTTCAGGCAACAGACAAAAAGGTACATATTAATTACAATGTTTCTCCTCACTGTTTACCATTTTTAATTATTCACTAGGTTCTACTTCTACTACGCTGTTTTAAGAAAATGCTCAAATAGGCCCAGTGACTGATTTTTTTAGGTGTTCTACCTCTGTAATCTGTACTTTCTGAATTCAGACAGGTTTTTCTATATGCTGCCGCTTTTTAATGATGAAAAAGATACAGATTTTGTCTTGCCCCATGTCTTTGCCAAGCTAGCTGGGTGTGTTAAAGAATAGCTGACTGTCAAGTGTTGTCAGACATAGAAAGCAGACAGAGTAAATCACCTATTTAACACTTTGATAAAATGTGCAAATATTGATTACATGCTGTTTTCTTTATAGGAGGTTTCAGTTTTCTTTATAGGAGGTTTGTGTGCATATTTTAAAACAAGCCTTTCAAAATTTAAAAGCATATTTGCTTGAACAGGCTGTGTTTCTTCGTTACTTTTAACACCCAGGATACTTATTTCATTTAAGATGGAATATATAACTTATATGTTAATTTTGTAACGATTAAATTGAAACTACGCTTACTTTTATTTGATGGGAATAGTAGCATTTATCATATTGCTAAGACAAAGACATGTTGAAAGACAGCTTACGGATCAATGCAGTCAGCCACAGATACACCCAGCTACTTTTCTAGAGCAATCCTCACCATACGGCAACTTTACAGGTATATTTGAACTGTATTTCATAGAATCATTTAGGATGGAAAAGACCCTTAAGATCATCAAGTCCAACCATTAACCTAGCACTGCCAAGTCCACCACTAAACCATGTCCCTAAGCCCCATGTCTACACGTCTTTTAAATACCTCCAGGGATGGTGACTCCACCACTTCCCTGGGCAGCCTGTCCCAGTGCTTGACAACACTTCCGGTGAATAAATTTTTCCTAATATCCAATCTAAACCTCCCCTGGCACAACTTGAGGCCGTTTCTTCTTGTCTTATTGCTTGTTACTTGGCAGAAGAGACCCACACCCACCTTGCTACAACCTCCTTTCAGGTAGTAGAGAGTGATAAGGTCTCCCGAGTCTCCTTTACTCCAGGCTGAACAACCCCAGTTCCCTCAGCCGCTCCTCATAAGACTCATAATTTCATGCATTAATTCCTCTACCAAAAAAAAATCTCTTCCTCCTCAAGTAAGTTTCGCATACTTTTTCTTTAAGGCTTTATACACATTGTTGCTTCTTCTGTGACTTTGTAGAATCTATTCTCTGTAACATTGTTATTTATTCTCCTCTTCAGAGTAAAAAGCCCTCAGTCTTGGGTCTCTTCCATGAAAGTATTAACTCCACAGATCTATATTCTGGTTCTTTCTTTCAGTTTGTCAATATTCTTGTAATTTGATGTTGAGATAGCAAACGCCTTTTCTCCTGCTCTTTATGCAGAATACCCTTTGAAAAAAAAAAACACTTCTTTTTTCTTTTTAAGTTTGCTTTCTTTATACATTAAGCTATAAGATTTTATTCAAAGTTTAAACTTTCTTTTTCTCTCCCCAGAGGGTTATAGAGGAGAATCAAGAACACTATCACGTGATTCAGAAATTCATTATACTGGGAGATGTAGATGGTGAGCTTTTCTCCAAGTGATTTTTAAATGTCAACTATGTTATTTCTAGTGACCTTTCCAGAAACTTGTATGTGAATGGATTTTAGAAGCACACAAGTAGGCAAACTCCACCTTAAAGCTAAGCTGCTGCTTTAATGAAGAACTGTAGGGACTTTTTGCAGTTTGACATACAAGGTAGTTTTCAAAAAAATCATGTGAATGTGTCACAATATGTGTAAGAATATTGCTATAACTTTTGCTGCGAAATTACAAAATGCATACAGCAGATATTTAAGCCAAAAAGCTAAATCTCTCCAAAACTGTTGCTGTTCTGTTTTGTTGGGCTTTTGAGGTTAAATTAGATTTGTTGAATAAACACATAATTTTGATATATTTCTTAAGTGTTTTTTTTTCCCCGTGATGTGGCTAATACCAACATTTCCTTGGTGGCTATAGGTTTGATGGAAGAATTCAGCAGGTGGCTTTCCAAAGAGAGAAGTGTGCTCCCAGGGCACCTCCTTCGTTTCATGACACATCTTATTCTGTTTTTCCGCACTTTGGGTCTGCAGACTAAAGTAAGTTCACTTGTATTTGGTTTGCTGTCATAGCAATAGTTAGTCTTTGAAGTAGAAATGCTTGTGTGTAAATACATAAACTACATACAATGATGGTAAATTACTACCAGGCTAATGAGGAGCTGCATGCTTAAGTAGTATATTTGTTGATCTTAGAGCTTAAATGCAACAGTCAGAATTAGAAAAGAGCATCTTCCTCCCCTCCAGTTCAGCTTGAAAAATATTTTTTTAGGATGATGGATTCTACTCATAAGCCCTTTATTGAGAAGGACCTGACTCAAACTTCAATATTAGGCTTATTCATAGTAGCAAAGATGCTTTGAATATAACCTGATCTTATACACAGTCCTTGGAATTGTACCTGTTGCTGTAAACTCATAAATATTTTTGCTTGAGGTAATTAGTACTAGCTGAAACTTTCATATTTTCTCAAAATATATACTAAGTGTAGCCTACTAGCTACCTAGCCTATTTATGCTAAATATACAGATGGGTCACACAGCTGCAATTACTCTTTTCTGAGGCAATCACAAGTAATTCGAAGCTCTCCTTTTCTATTACTTTAAAATGTGGAAACATTTATGTTTCAAATAAGTTTCTGAATGTAACATATTTCGGCAGAAGACCAATGTGTGTTTTTATTAGATGATTTAAATACAGCTCTGAGTTATTATGTTTTTTCATGCCTGTAATCATTGCTTCATTCTCTTGTTGAAATTTATTTTGAAGTCAGTTAACATTTAGCTAATTAAGAGGAACCTCTGTGTGTGTGTATATGTACATATTTTTTAGCTAGACTCAAAATTTAATAGGTCTTTAGGCTAAAGTATCGTAGAACTAGTCATTAGCATATGTTTAACAGAGGGGACAAAAAAGGTGCAATTTCCTACATAAATTCTATTGTGGGATTGTGAGTAACTGTTGATGACTGCCTCTACGATTTTGGAATAGGTGGATTTACTGGAAGATTACTTGATGAACCCTCAATAGACAGAGGGAAGAGGAAGTTATGCAAAGCTTTTATGATGTTCCTTATTTGATGTTTGGGTACAATTCATATAGGTATATGCTTAGATGAAGATCTCTAATTTCATCTACACATATAAAACTAAAATGATAGTTCTTCACAGTAACAAACACTTGAGTCTTAGCTAAAGCAGTCTCAGGTGCTTGGACTATGCTTTGGCTGGTTAATATAGGTTATTACAGATGAGCTAGATGATATTTATACCCTGTACATAGGAACATTAGAATTACCTATAATACAACAATGCATGTTGCACTGCAATAGTCATCTGTTCACCTGACGTTTTACTTCTAATAAAAAAAAAGACGGTAAAATGGAAAGATTTGAAAAACAATTTCAAAAGTAACTTTCCAGTTAGACCAAAAACTATATTACCCAGTTGCTGAAAAAGAAAATCCTTGGAACACTAAATCTTTGAATCAGAATACATATTTTTTGTAATCATTCTCTGAGAGAAACAGTTCTTCCAGCTGAGCCTGTTGGAGTGTGTAGATTACTGAAGCAAGGATAAGCAAATAACCTTGTGTCTGTGTAATGGTAGTAGCCTGTAAAGTATCTTCCTTTTTTTTTTTTTGCCACAATTTCTAATTTACAATTGAATTTATATTTGTTTGCAATAAGGAGGAAGTTTCTGTTGAAGTCCTAAAGACCTACATTCAGGTAAGCTTTCAAAAATATATTTCTCTGCTGTAATTTAGATGTAAAGGAGGAAGAAAAGGAGACTTAAAGTTACAGGATGGAAAGAGCTATGATGCAGTTAATGCACCCTTCTCAAGAGATACATGGAAGCTTGCCTAATATGCAGAGTTTCTGTCAGCAGTGCTTAAATAAGAGGCAGTTTTACTGATCATTGTTTAGAAGCTCAGAAGTGGAATCTTCCTAAATCAGAAATTTATTACACATTTATGTTTTTATATTAAGTGTAAACACACGTGTTTACACAGAGGAGTATCGTATGTTTTTCTAAATATTTGCTTCTTATTCTGCAGCGGATGATATCTGAGAAGCACACAGATTTAATAGCATTTTATGTTAGCCACTTGCCCCCAGAGCTAGCTGTTGCTCAGTATGCTTTATTTCTCGAAGATGTTACTGAAAGTGAACAACGCCACCACTGCCTTGAATTAGCAAAAGATGCAGGTGAGAGATGCTGATATTCGAATTATTATTTTATATCCTGGGTTATTTTGTCTTTCAGTATTTTTTAATGCAAGACCTAGCTATGCAGATGATACTGTTTCTTTCCCGTGTCTCTTCATTTTTCAGTTAAATAAAACTAATTTGCTGATCACTTCTTCAAGTAGGTATGTTGTGGTTTTTCAACTAACCTGGAATTGCAATTCTTTTTCTGAATTAAATAAGTATCACTTTTGCTTCTGAATTGTGTCCAAACACAGCAGGAAGTAGATGCCAGCTGCCTGTCTCAAATATATGCTCTGAAGCTTGACATGGTTGTATTATTTCAGGAAACTAATTATAAAAATACATACCTGTTTGTGGATCTAGGAAGGTTATGAATATCTTAAGTTTTTGTCCTATTTATAGTGCTCTTTCTTAGCTGTGATGAGTTGCTGGCATTAATGGTAAGCTTCCTTCCAGGCCTATGCATCAAAAAAAAGGGACTACAGTGAAGCAGTACACTGTCCATTTTTTGACAATGCCTCTGTGCCACCCAGAATTCATGAAGAAATAGATTTATTGCAGAATTCAGTGTCTAACTTTTCTTCAATCATTTTTTAGAAATTTTCTTTTAAAAACTTGGCTAAGGTTTCAAAAATAAAAATAAAACATCCTGCTTCAGCATCTGTAAAAGAACTGTTCTGAGCTTTTCCTGGTACATTCCTGTCAAATCATAGTCTTGCTGTCAGAATTGTAGGAATCAGTGGTCTTAGCAAATATATCTATATGCTGGTCCCCAGCACAGACTGAAAAACTCGTTAGCTGTCATTCTTTTTCCCATGTTTGATGTTCTCTGTTCTCTCAAAATACCATTCTTCTAAAATACCTGCAATAAATCGTGTATCTCAGAAGCTTATAATTTACTCTGACAATGTGAATTTATAATTTAGCCTGAGTGTGAACAGCCTGATAAGAATTACTAGTAGTCAGGAATAGATTAACAACTGGAATCTGAAATTCATTTAGTGGCAAGTTTGAATTCATGATCGCTGTTACATGGTTCTTTCTTAACCTAGGCCTGGATGTGGCAACCATAACAAAAACTGTTGTTGAGAACATCCGCAAGAAGGATGCTGGTGAATTCAGTCACCATGACCATATGTTAGATACAGGCACGACGGAGGTGAGTGTACTTTGTAGGACAGATACTCGAGTTTGCAATCAACTATGGAGTCTTTTAGCATATATCATCCATATTTCTCTTTCAACAATGATGGAGATTGCCTTCAAAAAGCCTGTGAGGGAAATGCCCTTTCCATGTGATCAAGTGAGGAGTTGAATTGCATGAATTCATAACTTCTGTTTCTGCATCTCCTTGCCCTTCTGGGCTGTAGTGTGTGTTGCTCAGCAGCATGTCTGTATGCAAACAAGTAAAGATAAAGCCCATCAAATGACTATAACAAAATATGTTGCAGCTGAGAGTAGGATATTATTGTAGCTTCTAGGAATTATGAGGATTAATACTTTGAGTCTCACATATACCTTTTTACACGCTCATGTGACATATTGTAGCTACAACAGCCATTGTCTTTACTGACAGTTTCCTCCTCATCACTCTTGAGTGTTGGTTGAATCTAACTCAGTACTTTAGTGACAGTGAGGCATTCAAAGTACTGTTCAGAAAGCAACTGTTTGCACTACTTTGCAAACTTGTGGCACTTCTTTTGCTATTCAGCACTAAGTTTAAGTTCTCTAAGCCAAATGGGTAGCTTATGTACTGCAAGAGTTGGAAAACTGTGGTTGCAAGCTGATGGCACCCCTGAAGACTGTAGTGAGGGCTCCATAAACCGTGTTTGTATGGCATATTCATAGTAAAGTTTGAGGAAGATGCATGGTAATCCATAAAAAATTTTGAGATCTGGTGCTCATCCATTGGTCTGAGTATCTTGGAAGTGCTTAGAAATGGATTTTTGAATGATTCTAGGTTGCAGAGATTGTTTTCTAAGCTTTTGATACTAAAGTTGTGAATAAAGCGATCCTTGTTAGTATGTCGTAAAGCTATCCAAGGATCACTAGAAACTTGTGTATTTCATTGATCAGATTTGTTGTGTCCAACATCAGCTGTATGCTGGAAATGTTAATGAACCTATATGTTGGTTTTTACAGGTGGATCAGCTGAAAATAGATGTAATTGACTGGCTCGTATTTGATCCTGCACAGCGGGCAGAAGCACTTAAGCAAAGCAATGCAATCATGAGGAAGTTCTTGGGTACTAAACTTCACAAATATTGTAGACTTTTTAAATACTGGTTTTGTTCTCATTGGCTCTTGGCACTGCATTTGATATAACTTTGAATCTAGTCTATTAAAAAGCATGGCTTTGTCAGTTGATAAAAATAAAGCATGGAAATTACAAAGCTGTTGATACTCAGTTCACATTCTCATAGCATCCAAGAAACATGAAGCTGCAAAAGACGTGTTTGTGAAGATTCCCCAAGACTCTATAGCAGAAATATATAACCAATGGGAAGAACAGGGAATGGATACTCCACTTCCAGCTGAAGATGACAATGCTATAAGGGAACATTTATGTATTCGGGCATATTTGGTGAGTTTCAAATATGCTGTATTCCAAGTTATTACTTAGAAATAATGGTGGCTTTGCCTTGGTGGTGAAACTTTAAGCTTTGTCCATTTGATTTAACTTCTGATTCCTAGATGTACTATAGCTGAGAGTTTACAAAAGAGTGAGGTTCTTTTCATACGCAAAAGTAACATTTGGGTTTTGTGCATTTAATGGCATTCTTGTAGTTACATAAACGAGCCAAAAATGTCAAAACACTGTTTCCAATGCAATCCAGGAAGCCCACGAAACCTTCAATGAATGGTTTAAACACATGAACGCGGCTCCGCAGAAGCCTTCTTTGTTACCGCAAGCAAGTTTCACTGAAAAAGTGGCCCATGAACATAAAGAAAAGAAGTACGAGGTAGGTAAAAGTTCAAGTTGTTATTTACTGTAAACATCTATGTTCTTCCTTAGGAGGCATCCTTAGTTTAATGAAACAGAGTAGAGACCTGCTAATTCATGTTGCTTAAGAACTCAATTATGAATTATTCTATTTTTATGTTGAAAAGAGGCAGTATGAGACAGAATAGTAATGCCACTGCACAATAAATTCTCATGCTTTATTCTTGTATGACTCAGCTTTACATATAATACTGTATACTGTAAGAGTAAATATTTGTTACAATGTATTGGTTGTTATTAATAAATCTGAGTACTCGCTTTTGCTATTAACTCTTCCCTGGAAATGGAGGATGAAGGCTGTCTTGTATTCTTGCATTTGTTACATTTTCTTCTCTAAAAGATGCTGCAGTTCTGTTTGTTTTGCCAAAAGTTCTTTTTGCATGTCTGGCCAGTATGAATACACTGTGTTCAGTTTATGCAAGTATTTGTTATATAAGTATGGCAAAATAAGATGTTTAAAATTATCTTCCTCTAGTGGCTTCGACTGCTTCTGAACAACCTGTCTGACTCTCTGGACAAGGAATTAAGCAAGGATGGAAATAGCTGTTAGCAGCAGGTTTTTAGGTTTTGGCAATTGGCTGAATATTCTCATTTGAATTACAGCTGCACTAGCTGTTGCATGCTAGGTGAAGAGTCTGTGTTAAAACAGCCTTGGAAATGATAATGTTCTGCAGTAGTTTATTTTTTGTTTCTTTGCCAGATGGACTATGGTATTTGGAAAGGCCTCTTGGATGCTCTTACAGCTGATGTGAAAGAGAAAATGTACAACGTGTTGCTGTTTGTTGATGGAGGATGGATGGTTGATGTTAGAGAGGTAAAATTAATTTTTGTATCATGGCGTACACCACAAAGCCAAATTGTACCTGTTCTAGTTTGATGTGCTTCTGTTTACTCTTGTTATGATTTACTCTGGCTTTGCCGTGACCAGTTACAGATTGCTTCCCCTTCAGTTACCATGTAAATCGGATCTGGCAGTCCAGTCTAGGCTGGTTAGTCCAGTTTTTTGTCTCTGACGCTGCTAATTATGTGGTTATGCTGAGTTGCCTTTTAAAGGTAAATGCTCATAATACTAACACATTGTTTCGCTATGCTAAGGATGCTGAGGATGACCCTGAACGAACACAGCAGATGGTTTTGCTGCGAAAGCTGTGTCTGCCAATGATGTGCTTTTTACTGCACACAGTGTTACACAGTACTGGACAGTATCAGGAGTGCCTACGACTGGCTGACATGGTCGCTTCTGAGCGACATAAGCTTTATACGGTGAGTTATTGAGAGCTGCAGACAGCTTAGCTTCCATTTAAAAGATCTGTGGGTTGACTGTGGAAGAAGCTTCTAAATAGAGAGGAAGATGCCATATGTTCCTTAACATCATAAGTTTCTTCCTCTCTTCCCATTCACTGCAGTAGTAAAGAAGTTTCCTTGCATGCTCAATTAAGGAATCAAAGAGTTAACTTTGAAACGCTGAAGATGATGCCAATGTTTTGACAAGTAGTTCTTCTGATTAGTGCAGTTACTAATTTTTGGATGGGGGCTATTGAATTGAAATAAGTTGAACTGTAGAATTGTAACTGATTTTTTATTTCCATTACGTTTCAGAACATTGTATAAGCAGGTTTTGTTTTGGAACACTTGGTTTACCTAACCTTCTCTCCCTCTAAAAGCCTGAAAAACAACACAAAAAAACTTTATCACTTCAAAAAAAAACAAACAAAAAACCCACAACACTCCTCCCCCCCTCTTTAGAAATCTGAAAAGAAACATCAAAGCTAAGAAAAATACTGTGATGCACTCACCTGGATTGGCTTAAGACCTCTCCCAGCAGTAACTGGAAAATTCAATTTGCCTGTTTACCAGTAATCTTTGTAGTATTTATGAGACAAAGCTATCTTAAGACTACCTTCAGGTTTTGGATACTGCTGCTAGCTTCCAGTCCTTTGCTGAATGCCATTCTGAAATGTCTAGTGTTCACACTGTCTTAAATAGAAAGAAGGAAATATTAAAAAAATAGCAACTTAATTAACAACCATTTACTTTGATATCAGTGGTATTCATTGCAAATAAATAACTTAATTACGTCCTTTTTTATTAGGTATTTTCAAAAGAAGAACTCCGAAAGCTTCTACAGAAGCTGAGGGAATCTTCTCTGATGCTTCTGGACCAGGATCTTGATCCTTTGGGATATGAAATTCAGTCATAGGATTTCATGCAGATGCTGGCAAAAACTTCTGAACATGGACATTCTGGTTATAAAAAAAGAACAAAAACTATGACTCAGATAAACTGCTCTGACCTTTGGGGGGGGAAAACTAACCCTCAGATTCCGATTTCAACTTGAAAAATTCTGACCAACTTCAGAGAGGATATTTGTTATACAGCCTTTTTCATAATGTTGTTGGGGTTTTTTTTTCTAATAAAAGTGCATCACAAATAGAAAATGTTCCTTCTCATCTATAATGTCATGTTATAAACATGGTGATTGTATGAACCTACTTCATCTCTTTGCTATGTGCTAGAGCTGCCTGTAGACTGGAAACACCACTTGGCAAGAGATGATGACTGCTCAAGGACAGTGGAGAGGGAAGTGAGGCTGGGGAGAAGGCAGCAGCTGCAGAGAGCTGGAGGAAAGGAAGGAAGAGAGAAAGTGGAAGGGCTACCACCAGCCCTTCGGAAGAGAGAGGGGCTTGTACTGTTCTCACGTACCTTGTGTAGTTGCTAAAATGCCGATGGAACTCTGAACCAGAGGAAAGGTGATCATACCGCAAAACTCCCAAGTTTGAGATGCTGTAATTTATTTATAGAAACTTAGTTCTGGCCTTGTTTACAGGTGTAAACTGCCGTTTAGCTGCTTTTCCCTTAACTGGCGAGCGCAGAGGACGGAGCTGTAGTGCCGTTAGGCAAGGGCTTCAGCTCCTTCAGCCCGTCGGTGCCTTCCGCCACTTGACGAAGGACGTAGCTGGTGCTACGCCTGTATGTACGTGTATTCTGCGTGTGTGTTTATAGAAATACCCGGCCCGGTTGTTAGGAGGTACCTCGGGGAGGGAGGAGGCGTGTTTCTGCCCACCGCGGGGCCGGTGTCGGGGGGGCAGGAGGTGGGGGTACGCCTGCGTGGGGCGTACTCGCGCGGGTGAGGGGGAACGCACGGAGAGGCCCTGCATGTTTGCGTGGGCCGCGTTTTCTGGTGCACCTCCTCCGGCTGCTCCCCGCTCCTGGGGGGCGGCCGGCGGAAGCGTG